>NW_027490889.1:0-35322 GCF_050948175.1 Xylocopa sonorina | reverse complement strand
GCCCGTACCCGCCAGCCGGGGTCAGCCCGTCTGGAAACTCACCCCTGTGACCGTACAACCGTTCCAGCCGTACGCCGCAGCAATACCGGTCACGGATCCAAGGCGCTCTCGATACCTGGAACGAGAGTCACAGCGGTAAAATCAAGACATCGAAAGGTAAGTGCCGCGTTAAATATTCGGTAATTAGAGTCCAGAACGCCAACGAACCCGGTCCAGGCGCAATTCGCGTTCGTTTCGGGAACGGCTACGACGTCGTGTCATAGTTTCGAGTGAAATCACACCCCGGGACGTGACAATATCGCATCTCATTTCTATGTTTCATGGTAAGGTGTAATATGATTTGCGAAGTGTTATGTATTCCTCGTCTACACTTCAAATGAATGTGAATGCGACACTTCATTGCTAGGAAATAGCGTTTGCAGATGTCTACGTATCGTAGCAATAGAGTTCATATGATACTTAAAACGCGATATCGCATCTCATTTCTATGTTTCATGGTAAGATATAACATGATTTGCGAAGTGTTATGTATTCCTCGTCTACACTTCAAATGAATGTGAATGCGATACTTCCACACTAGAAAATAGCGTTTGCAGATGTCTACGTATCGTAGCAATAGCTTTCTAATGCTTCTTAAAACGCGATATCGCATCTCATTTCTATGTTTCATGGTAAGGTGTAATATGATTTGCGAAGTGTTATGTATTCCTCGTCTACACTTCAAATGAATGTGAATGCGACACTTCATTGCTAGGAAATAGCGTTTGCAGATGTCTACGTATCGTAGAAATAGAGTTCATATGATTCTTAAAACGCGATATCGCATCTCATTTCTATGTTTCATGGTAAGATGTAATATGATTTGCGATGTGTTATGTATTCCTCGTCTACACTTCAAATGAATGTAAATGCGACACTTCCTTGCCAGGAAATAGCGTTTGCAAATGTCTACGTATCGAAGCAATAGAGTTCTTATGATTCTTAAAACGCGATATCGCATCTCATTTCTATGTTTCATGGTAAGATATAATATGGTTTGCGAAGTGTCATGTATTCCTCGTCTACACTTCAATTGAATGTGAATGCGACACTTCCTCGCTAGGAAATAGCGTCTGCAGATGTCTACGTATCGTAGCAATAGATTTCATATGATTCTTAAAAGGCGATATCGAATCTCATTTCTATGTTTCATGTTAAGATATAACATGATTTGCGAAGTGTTATGTATTCCTCGTCTACACTTCAAATGAATGTGAATGCGATACTTCCTCGCTAGGAAATAGCGTCTGCAGATGTCTACGTATCGTAGCAATAGCTTTCTAATGCTTCTTAAGACGCGATATCGCATCTCATTTCTACGTTTCATGGTAAGATATAATATGATTTGCGAAGTGTGACGTATTCCTCGTCAACACTTCAAATGAATGTAAATGCGACACTTCCTTGCTAGGAAATAGCGTCTGCAGATGTCTAGGTATCGTAGCAATAGAGTTCTAATGCTTCTTGAAACGCGATAACGCATCTCATTTCTATGTTTCATGGTAAGATGTAATATGATTTGCTAAGTGTTATGTATTCCTCGTCTACACTTCAAATGAATGTAAATGCGACACTTCCTTGCAAGGAAGTAGCGATTGCAGATGTTTACGTATCCAAGCAATGGAGTTCAAATGCTTCTTAAAACGAGATATTGCATCTCATATCTATGTTTCATGATGAGATATAATATACATTGCGAAGTGTTATGCATTCCTCGTCTACGATTCAGATGAATGTAAATGCGACACTTCCTTGCTAGGAAATAGCGTTTGCAGATGTTTACCTATCAAAGCAATAGAGTTCTAATGCTTCTTAAAACGCGATATCGCATCTCATTTCTATGTTTCATGGTAAGATATAATATGATTTGCGAAGTGTTATGTATTCCTTGTCTGCACTTCAAATGAATGTAAATGAGACACTTCCTTGCAAGGAAATAGCGTTTGCAGATGTCTACGTATCGTAGCAATAGAGTTCATATGATTCTTAAAACACGATGTCGCATCCCATTTCTATGTTTCATGGTAAGATATAACATGATTTGCGAAGTGTTATGTATTCCTCGTCAACACTTCAAATGAATGTGAATGCGATACTTCCTCGCTAGGAAATAGCGTTTGCAGATGTCTACGTATCGTAGCAATAGCTTTCTAATGCTTCTTAAAACGCAATATCGCATCTCATTTCTACGTTTCATGATAAGATATAATATGATTTGCGATGTGTTATGTATTCCTCGTCTACACTTCAAATGAATGTGAATGCGACACTTCCTCGCTAGGAAATAGCGTTTGCAGATGTCTACGTATCGTAGCAATAGATTTCTAATGCTTCTTAAAACGCGATATCGCATCTCATTTCTATATTTCATGGTAAGATATAATATGATTTGCGAAGTGTTATGCATTCCTCGTCTACGATTCAAATGAATGTAAATGCGACACTTCCTTGCTAGGAAATAGCGTCTGCAGATGTCTAGGCATCGTAGCAATAGAGTTCATATGATTCTTAAAACGCGATATCGCATCTCATTCCTATGTATCATGGTAAGATATAATATGATTTGCGAAGTGTCATGTATTCCTCGTCAACACTTCAAATGAATGTAAATGCGACACTTCCTTGCTAGGAAATAGCGTCCGCAGATGTCTAGGTATCGTAGCAATAGAGTTCATATGATTCTTAAAACGCGATATCGCATCTCATTTCTATGTTTCATGGTAAGATATAATACGATTTGCGAAGTGTCATGTATTCCTCGTCTACACTTCAAATGAATGTAAATGCGACACTTCCCTGCTAGGAGATAGCGTCTGCAGATGTCTAGGTATCGTAGCAATAGAGTTCTAATGCTTCTTAAAACGCGATATCGCATCTCATTTCTATGTTTCATGGTAAGATGTAATATGATTCGCGAAGTGTTATGTATTCCTCGTCTACACTTCAAATGAATGTAAATGCGACACTTCCTTGCTAGGAAATAGCGTCTGCAGATGTCTAGGTATCGTAGCAATAGAGTTCTAATGCTTCTTGAAACGCGATATCGCATCTCATTTCTACGTTTCATGGTAAGATGTAATATGATTTGCGAAGTGTTATGCATTCCTCGTCTACGATTCAAATGAATGTAAATGCGACACTTCCTTGCAAGGAAATAGCGTTTGCAGATGTCTACGTATCGTAGCAATAGAGTTCTTATGATTCTTAAAACGCGATATCGCATCTCATTTCTATGTTTCATGGTAAGATATAATATGGTTTGCGAAGTGTCATGTATTTCTCGTCTACACTTCAAATGAATGTGAATGCGACACTTCCTCGCTAGGAAAGAGCGTTTGCAGATGTCTACGTATCGTAGCAATAGAGTTCATATGATACTTAAAACGCGATATCGCATCTCATTTCTATGTTTCATGGTAAGATATAACATGATTTGCGAAGTGTTATGTATTCCTCGTCTACACTTCAAATGAATGTGAATGCGATACTTCCTCACTAGAAAATAGCGTTTGCAGATGTCTACGTATCGTAGCAATAGCTTTCTAATGCTTCTTAAAACGCGATATCGCATCTCATTTCTATGTTTCATGGTAAGGTGTAATATGATTTGCGAAGTGTTATGTATTCCTCGTCTACACTTCAAATGAATGTAAATGCGACACTTTCTTGCCAGGGAATAGCGTTTGCAAATGTCTACGTATCGAAGCAATAGAGTTCTTATGATTCTTAAAACGCGATATCGCATCTCATTTCTATGTTTCATGGTAAGATATAATATGGTTTGCGAAGTGTCATGTATTCCTCGTCTACACTTCAAATGAATGTAAATGCGACACTTCCCTGCTAGGAAATAGCGTCTGCAGATGTCTAGGTATCGTAGCAATAGTGTTCTAATGCTTCTTGAAACGCGATATCGCATCTGATTTCTATGTTTCATGGTAAGATGTAATATGATTTGTGAAGTGTTATGTATTCCTCGTCTACACTTCAAATGAATGTAAATGCGACACTTCCTTTCAAGGAAGTAGCGATTGCAGATGTCTACGTATCGAAGCAATAGAGTTCAAATGCTTCTTAAAACGAGATATTGCATCTCATATCTATGTTTCATGATAAGATATAATATACATTGCGAAGTGTTATGCATTCCTCGTCTACGATTCAAATGAATGTAAATGCGACACTTCCTTGCAAGGAAATAGCGTTTGCAGATGTCTACGTATCGTAGCATTAGAGTTCATGTGATTCTTAAAACGCGATATCGCATCTCATTTCTATGTTTCATAGTAAGATATAATATGATTTGCGAAGTGTCATGTATTCCTCGTCTACACTTCAAATGAATGTGAATGCGACACTTCCTCGCTAGGAAATAGCGTTTGCAGATGTCTACGTATGGTAGCAATAGAGTTCATATGATCCTTAAAACGCGATATCGCATCTCATTGCTATGTTTCATGGTAAGATATAATATGATTTGCGAAGTGTCATGTATTCCTCGTCTACACTTCAAATGAATGTAAATGCGACACTTCCTTGCTAGGAAATAGCGTCTGCAGATTTCTAGGTATCGTAGCAACAGAGTTCATGTGATTCTTAAAACGCGATATCGCATCTCATTTCTATGTTTCATGGTAAGATATAATACGATTTGCGAAGTGTCATGTATTCCTCGTCTACACTTCAAATGAATGTAAATGCGACACTTCCCTGCTAGGAAATAGCGTCTGCAGATGTCTAGGTATCGTAGGAATAGAGTTCTAATGCTTCTTAAAACGCGATATCGCATCTCATTTCTATGTTTCATGGTAAGATGTAATATGGTTTGCGAAGTGTTATGTATTCCTCGTCTATACTTCAAATGAATGTAAATGCGACACTTCCTTGCTAGGAAATAGCGTCTGCAGATGTCTAGGTATCGTAGCAATAGTGTTCTAATGCTTCTTGAAACGCGATATCGCATCTCATTTCTACGTTTCATGGTAAGATGTAATATGATTTGCGAAGTGTTATGTATTCCTCGTCTACACTTCAAATGAATCTAAATGCGACACTTCCTTGCAAGGAAGTAGCGATTGCAGATGTCTACGTATCGAAGCAATAGAGTTCAAATGCTTCTTAAAACGAGATATTGCATCTCATATCTATGTTTCATGATAAGAAATAATATACATTGCGAAGTGTTATGCATTCCTCGTCTACGATTCAAATGAATGTAAATGCGACACTTCCTTGCAAGGAAATAGCGTTTGCAGATGTCTACGTATCGTAGCAATAGAGTTCTTATGATTCTTAAAAAGCGATATCGCATCTCATTTCTATGTTTCATGGTAAGATATAATATGATTTGCGAAGTGTCATGTATTCCACGTCTACACTTCAAATGAATGTAAATGCGACACTTCCTTGCTAGGAAATAGCGTTTGCAGATGTTTACCTATCAAAGCAATAGAGTTCTAATGCTTCTTAAAACGCGATATCGCATCTCATTTCTATGTTTCATGGTAAGATATAATATGATTTGCGAAGTGTTATGTATTCCTCGTCTACACTTCAAATGAATGTGAATGCGATACTTCCTCGCTTGGAAATAGCGTTTGCAGATGTCTACGTATCGTAGCAATAGCTTTCTAATGCTTCTTAAAACGCGATATCGCACCTCATTTCTATGTTTCATGGTAAGATATAATACGATTTGCGAAGTGTCATGTATTCCTCGTCTACACTTCAAATGAATGTAAATGCGACACTTCCTTGCTAGGAAATAGCGTCTGCAGATGTCTAGGTATCGTAGCAATAGAGTTCAAATGCTTCTTAAAACGAGATATTGCATGTCATATCTATGTTTCATGATAAGATATAATATTCATTGCGAAGTGTTATGCATTCCTCGTATACGATTCAAATGAATGTAAATGCTACACTTCCTTGCAAGGAAATAGCGTTTGCAGTTGTCTACGTATCGTAGCAATTCAGTTCTTATGATCCTTAAAACGCGATATCGCATCTCATTTCTATCTTTCATGGTAAGATATAATATGATTTGCGAAGTGTTATGTATTCCTCTTCTACACTTCAAATGAATGTGAATGCGACACTTCCTTGCTAGGAAATAGCGTCTGCAGATGTCTAGGTATCGTAGCAATAGAGTTCTAATGCTTCTTAAAACGAGATATTGCATCTCATATTTATGTTTCATGATAAGATATAATATACATTGCGAAGTGTTATGCATTCCTCGACTACGATTCAAGTGAATGTAAATGCGACACTTCCTTGCAAGGAAATAGCGTTTGCAGATGTCTACGTATCGTAGCAATAGAGTTCTTATGATTCTTAAAACGCGATATCGCATCTCATTTCTATGTTTCATGGTAAGATATAATATGATTTGCGAAGTGTCATGTATTCCTCGTCTACACTTCAAATGAATGTAAATGCGACACTTCCTTGAAAGGAAATAGCGATTGCAGATGTCTAAGTATCGAAGCAATATAGTTCAAATGCTTCTTAAAACGAGATATTGCATCTCATATCTATGTTTCATGATAAGATATAATATACATTGCGAAGTGTTATGCATTCCTCGTCTACGATTCAAATGAATGTAAATGCGACACTTCCTTGCAAGGAAATAGCGTTTGCAGATGTCTACGTATCGTAGCAATAGAGTTCATATGATTCTTAAAACGCGATATCGCATCTCATTTCTATGTTTCATGGTAAGATATAATATGATTTGCGAAGTGTCATGTATTCCTCGTCTACACTTCAAATGAATGTGAATTTGACACTTCCTCGCTAGGAAATAGCGTTTGCAGATGTCTACGTATCGTAGCAATAGAGTTCATATGATTCTTAAAACGCGATATCGCATCTCATTTCTATGTTTCATGGTAAGATATAATATGATTTGCGAAGTGTCATGTATTCCCCGTCAATACTTCAAATGAATGTGAATGCGATACTTCCTCGCTTGGAAATAGCGTCTGCAGATGTCTACGTATCGTAGCAATAGCTTTCTAATGCTTCTTAAAACGCGATATCGCATCTCATTTCTATGTTTCATGGTAAGATATAATATGATTTGCGAAGTGTCATGTATTACTCGTCTACACTTCAAATGAATGTAAATGCGACACTTCCTTGCTAGGATATAGCGTCTGCAAATGTCTAGGTATCGTAGCAATAGAGTTCACATGATTCTTAAACCGCGATATCGCATCTCATTTCTATGTTTCATGGTAAGATATAATACGATTTGCGAAGTGTCATGTATTCCTCGTCTACACTTCAAATGAATGTAAATGCGACACTTCCTTGCTAGGAAATAGCGTCTGCAGATGTCTAGGTATCGTAGCAATAGTGTTCTAATGCTTCTTAAAACGCTATATCGCATCTCATTTCTATGTTTCATGGTAAGATATAATATGATTTGCGAAGTGTCATGTATTCCTCGTCTACACTTCAAATGAATGTAAATGCGACACTTCCTTGAAAGGAAATAGCGATTGCAGATGTCTACGTATCGAAGCAATATAGTTCAAATGCTTCTTAAAACGAGATATTGCATCTCATATCTATGTTTCATGATAAGATATAATATACATTGCGAAGTGTTATGCATTCCTCGTCTACGATTCAAATGAATGTAAATGCGACACTTCCTTGCAAGGAAATAGCGTTTGCAGATGTCTACGTATCGTAGCAATAGAGTTCATATGATTCTTAAAACGCGATATCGCACCTCATTTCTATGTTTCATGGTAAGATATAATATGATTTGCGAAGTGTCATGTATTCCTCGTCTACACTTCAAATGAATGTGAATGCGACACTTCCTCGCTAGGAAATAGCGTTTGCAGATGTCTACGTATCGTAGCAATAGAGTTCAGATGATTCTTAAAACGCGATATCGCATCTCATTTCTATGTTTCATGGTAAGATATAATACGATTTGCGAAGTGTCATGTATTCCTCGTCTACACTTCAAATGAATGTAAATGCGACACTTCCTTGCTAGGAAATTGCGTCTGCAGATGTCTAGGTATCGTAGCAATAGTGTTCTAATGCTTCTTAAAACGCGATATCGCACCTCATTTCTATGTTTCATGGTAAGATATAATATGATTTGCGAAGTGTCATGTATTCCTCGTCTACACTTCAAATGAATGTAAATGCGACACTTCCTCGCTAGGAAATAGCGTTTGCAGATGTCTACGTATCGTAGCAATAGATTTCTAATGCTTCTTAAAAAGCGATATCGCATCTCATTTCTATGTTTCATGGTAAGATATAATATGATTTGCGAAGTGTCATGTATTCCTCGTCTACACTTCAAATGAATGTGAATGCGACACTTCCTCGCTAGGAAATAGCGTTTGCAGATGTCTACGTATCGTAGCAATAGAGTTCAGATGATTCTTAAAACGCGATATCGCATCTCATTTCTATGTTTCATGGTAAGATATAACATGATTTGCGAAGTGTTATGTATTCCTCGTCTACACTTCAAATGAATGTGAATGCGATACTTCCTCGCTTGGAAATAGCGTTTGCAGATGTCTACGTATCGTAGCAATAGCTTTCTAATGCTTCTTAAAACGCGATATCGCACCTCATTTCTATGTTTCATGGTAAGATATAATATGATTTGCGAAGTGTTATGTATTCCTCGTCTACACTTCAAATGAATGTGAATGCGATACTTCCTCGCTTGAAAATAGCGTTTGCAGATGTCTACGTATCGTAGCAATAGCTTTCTAATGCTTCTTAGAACGCGATATCGCATCTCATTTCTATGTTTCATGGTAAGATATAATATGGTTTGCGAAGTGTCATGTATTCCTCGTCTACACTTCAAATGAATGTGAATGCGACACTTCCTCGCTAGGAAATAGCGTTTGCAGATGTCTACGTATCGTAGCAATAGAGTTCATATGATTCTTAAAACGCGATATCGCATCTCATTTCTATGTTTCATGGTAAGATATAACATGATTTGCGAAGTGTTATGCATTCCTCGTCTACGATTCAAATGAATGTAAATGCTACACTTCCTTGCAAGGAAATAGCGTTTGCAGATGTCTACGTATCGCAGCAATAGAGTTCTTATGATTCTTAAAACGCGATATCGCATCTCATTTCTATGTTTCATGGTGAGATATAATATTATTTGCGAAGTGTCATGTATTCCTCGTCTACACTTCAAATGAATGTGAATGCGACACTTCCTCGCTAGGAAATAGCGTTTGCAGATGTCTACGTATCGTAGCAATAGAGTTCATATGATTCTTAAAACGCGATATCGCATCTCATTTCTATGTTTCATGGTAAGATATAACATGATTTGCGAAGTGTCATGTATTCCTCGTCTACACTTCAAATGAATGTAAATGCGACACTTCCTTGCTAGGAAATAGCGTCTGCAGATGTCTAGGTATCGTAGCAATAGAGTTCTAATGCTTCTTATAACGCGATATCGCATCTCATTTCTATGTTTCATGGTAAGATGTAATATGATTTGTGAAGTGTTATGTATTCCTCGTCTACACTTCAAATGAATGTAAATGCGACACTTCCTTGCAAGGAAGTAGCGATTGCAGATGTCTAGGTATCGTAGCAATAGTGTTCTAATGCATCTTATAACGCGATATCGCATCTCATTTCTATGTTTCATGGTAAGATGTAATATGATTTGCGAAGTCTTATGTATTCCTCGTCTACACTTCAAATGAATGTAAATGCGACACTTCCTAGCAAGGAAGTAGCGATTGCAGATGTCTACGTATCGAAGCAATAGAGTTCTTATGATTCTTAAAACGCGATATCGCATCTCATTTCTATGTTTCATGGTAAGATATAATATGGTTTGCGAAGTGTCATGTATTCCTCGTCTACACTTCAAATGAATGTGAATGCGACACTTCCTCGCTAGGAAATAGCGTTTGCAGATGTCTACGTATCGTAGCAATAGAGTTCATATGATTCTTAAAACGCGATATCGCATCTCATTTCTATGTTTCATGGTAAGATATAACATGATTTGCGAAGTGTTATGTATTCCTCGTCTACACTTCAAATGAATGTGAATGCGATACTTCCTCACTAGGAAATAGCGCTTGCAGATGTCTACGTGTAGTAGCAATAGACATGTAATGCTTCTTAAAGCGCGATATCGCATCTCATTTCTACGTTTCATGGTAAGATATAATATGATTTGCGAAGTGTCATGTATTCCTCGTCTACTATTCAAATGAGTGTAAATGCGACACTTCCTAGCAAGGAAATAGCGTTTGCAGATGTCTACGTATCGTAGCGATAGAGATCTAATGCTCCTTAAAACGCGATATCGCATCTCATTTCCATGTTTCATGGTAAGATTTAATATGATTTGCGAAGTATTATGTATTCCTCGTCTACACTTCAAATGAATGTAAATGCGACACTTCCTTGCAAGGAAATAGCGTTTGCAGATGTCTACCTATCGTAGCAATAGAGTTCTAATGCTTCTTAAAACGCGAAATCGCATCTCATTTCTATATTTCATTGTAAGATATAATATGATTTGCGAAGTGTTATGCATTCCTCGTCTACGATTCAAATGAATGTAAATGCGACACTTCCTTGCAAGGAAATAGCGTTTGCAGATGTCTACGTATCGTAGCAATAGTGTTCATATGATTCTTAAAACGCGATATCGCATCTCATTTCTATGTTTCATGGTAAGATATAACATGATTTGCGAAGTGTTATGTATTCCTCGTCAACACTTCAAATGAATGTGAATGCGATACTTCCTCGCTAGGAAATAGCGTTTGCAGATGTCTACGTATCGTAGCAATAGCTTTCTAATGCTTCTTAAAACGCGATATCGCATCTCATTTCTACGTTTCATGGTAAGATATAATATGATTTGCGAAGTGTGATGTATTCCTCGTCAACACTACAAATGAATGTAAATGCGACACTTCCTTGCTAGGAAATAGCGTCTGCAGATGTCTAGGTATCGTAGCAATAGAGTTCTTATGATTCTTAAAACGCGATATCGCATCTCATTTCTATGTTTCATGGTAAGATATAATATGGTTTGCGAAGTGTCATGTATTCCTCGTCTACACTTCAATTGAATGTGAATGCGACACTTCCTCGCTAGGAAATAGCGTTTGCAGATGTCTACGTATCGTAGCAATAGAGTTCATATGATTCTTAAAACGCGATATCGCATCTCATTTCTATGTTTCATGGTAAGATATAATATGATTTGCGAAGTGTTATGCATTCCTCGTCTACGATTCAAATGAATGTAAATGCGACACTTCCTTGCAAAGATATAGCGTTTGCAGATGTCTACGTATCGTAGCAATAGAGTTCATATGATTCTTAAAACGCTATATCGCATCCCATTTCTATGTTTCATGGTAAGATATAATATTATTTGCGAAGTGTCATGTATTCCTCGTCTACACTTCAAATGAATGTGAATGCGACACTTCCTCGCTAGGAAATAGCGTTTGCAGATGTCTACGTATCGTAGCAATAGAGTTCATATGATTCTTAAAACGCGATATCGCATCTCATTTCTATGTTTCATGGTAAGATATAACATGATTTGCGAAGTGTCATGTATTCCTCGTCTACACTTCAAATGAATGTAAATGCGACACTTCCTTGCTAGGAAATAGCGTCTGCAGATGTCTAGGTATCGTAGCAATAGAGTTCTAATGCTTCTTATAACGCGATATCGCATCTCATTTCTATGTTTCATGGTAAGATGTAATATGATTTGCGAAGTGTTATGTATTCCTCGTCTACACTTCAAATGAATGTAAATGCGACACTTCCTTTCAAGGAAGTAGCGATTGCAGATGTCTAGGTATCGTAGCAATAGAGTTCTAATGCTTCTTATAACGCGATATCGCATCTCATTTCTATGTTTCATGGTAAGATGTAATATGATTTGCGAAGTCTTATGTATTCCTCGTCTACACTTCAAATGAATGTGAATGCGATACTTCCTCACTAGGAAATAGCGCTTGCAGATGTCTACGTGTAGTAGCAATAGACATGTAATGCTTCTTAAAACGCGATATCGCATCTCATTTCTACGTTTCATGGTAAGATATAATATGATTTGCGAAGTGTCATGTATTCCCCGTCTACTGTTCAAATGAGTGTAAATGCGACACTTCCTAGCAAGGAGATAGCGTTTGCAGATGTCTACGTATCGTAGCCATAGATTTCAAATGCTTCTTAAAACGCGACATCGCATCTCATTTCTATGTTTCATGGTAAGATATAATATGATTTGCGAAGAGTTATGTATTCCTCGCCTACACTTCAAATGAATGTAAATGCGACACTTCCTTGCAAAGAAATAGCGTTTGCAGATGTCTACGTATAGTAGCAATAGATATGTAATGCTTCTTAAAACGCGATATCGCATCTCATTTCTACGTTTCATGGTAAGATATAATATGATTTGCGAAGTATCATGTATTCCTCGTCTACTATTCAAATGAGTGTAAATGCGACACTTCCTAGCAAGGAAATAGCGTTTGCAGATGTCTACGTATCGTAGCTATAGATTTCTAATGCTTCTTAAAACGCGATATCGCATCTCATTTCTATGTTTCATGGTAAGATGTAATATCATTTGCGAAGTGTTATGTATTCCTCGTCTACACTTCAAATGAATGTAAATGCGACACTTCCTTGCAAGGAAGTAGCGATTGCTGATGTCTACGTATCGAAGCAATAGAGTTCTTATGATTCTTAAAACGCGATATCGCATCTCATTTCTATGTTTCATGGTAAGATATAATATGGTTTGCGAAGTGTCATGTATTCCTCGTCTACACTTCAAATGAATGTGAATGCGACACTTCCTCGCTAGGAAATAGCGTTTGCAGATGTCTACGTATCGTAGCAATAGAGTTCATGTGATTCTTAAAACGCGATATCGCATCTCATTTCTATGTTTCATGGTAAGATATAACATGATTTGCGAAGTGTTATGCATTCCTCGTCTACGATTCAAATGAATGTAAATGCGACACTTCCTTGCAAGGAAATAGCGTTTGCAGATGTCTACGTATCGTAGCAATAGAGTTCATATGATTCTTAAAACGCGATATCGCATCTCATTTCTATGTTTCATGGTAAGATATAACATGATTTGCGAACTGTCATGTATTCCTCGTCTACACTTCAAATGAATGTAAATGCGACACTTCCTTGCTAGGAAATAGCGTCTGCAGATGTCTAGGTATCGTAGCAATAGAGTTCTAATGCTTCTTATAACGCGATATCGCATCTCATTTCTATGTTTCATGGTAAGATGTAATATGATTTGTGAAGTGTTATGTATTCCTCGTCTACACTTCAAATGAATGTAAATGCGACACTTCCTTGCAAGGAAGTAGCGATTGCAGATGTCTAGGTATCGTAGCAATAGAGTTCTAATGCATCTTATAACGCGATATCGCATCTCATTTCTATGTTTCATGGTAAGATGTAATATGATTTGCGAAGTCTTATGTATTCCCCGTCTACACTTCAAATGAATGTAAATGCGACACTTCCTAGCAAGGAAGTAGCGATTGCAGATGTCTACGTATCGAAGCAATAGAGTTCTTATGATTCTTAAAACGCGATATCGCATCTCATTTCTATGTTTCATGGTAAGATATAATATGGTTTGCGAAGTGTCATGTATTCCTCGTCTACACTTCAAATGAATGTGAATGCGACACTTCCTCGCTAGGAAATAGCGTTTGCCGATGTCTACGTATCGTAGCAATAGAGTTCATATGATTCTTAAAACGCGATATCGCATCTCATTTCTATGTTTCATGGTAAGATATAACATGATTTGCGAAGTGTTATGTATTCCTCGTCTACACTTCAAATGAATGTGAATGCGATACTTCCTCACTAGGAAATAGCGCTTGCAGATGTCTACGTGTAGTAGCAATAGACATGTAATGCTTCTTAAAACGCGATATCGCATCTCATTTCTACGTTTCATGGTAAGATATAATATGATTTGCGAAGTGTCATGTATTCCTCGTCTACTATTCAAATGAGTGTAAATGCGACACTTCCTAGCAAGGAAATAGCGTTTGCAGATGTCTACGTATCGTAGCGATAGAGATCTAATGCTCCTTAAAACGCGATATCGCATCTCATTTCCATGTTTCATGGTAAGATTTAATATGATTTGCGAAGTATTATGTATTCCTCGTCTACACTTCAAATGAATGTAAATGCGACACTTCCTTGCAAGGAAATAGCGTTTGCAGATGTCTACCTATCGTAGCAATAGAGTTCTAATGCTTCTTAAAACGCGAAATCGCATCTCATTTCTATATTTCATTGTAAGATATAATATGATTTGCGAAGTGTTATGCATTCCTCGTCTACGATTCAAATGAATGTAAATGCGACACTTCCTTGCAAGGAAATAGCGTTTGCAGATGTCTACGTATCGTAGCAATAGTGTTCATATGATTCTTAAAACGCGATATCGCATCTCATTTCTATGTTTCATGGTAAGATATAACATGATTTGCGAAGTGTTATGTATTCCTCGTCAACACTTCAAATGAATGTGAATGCGATACTTCCTCGCTAGGAAATAGCGTTTGCAGATGTCTACGTATCGTAGCAATAGCTTTCTAATGCTTCTTAAAACGCGATATCGCATCTCATTTCTACGTTTCATGGTAAGATATAATATGATTTGCGAAGTGTGATGTATTCCTCGTCAACACTACAAATGAATGTAAATGCGACACTTCCTTGCTAGGAAATAGCGTCTGCAGATGTCTAGGTATCGTAGCAATAGAGTTCTTATGATTCTTAAAACGCGATATCGCATCTCATTTCTATGTTTCATGGTAAGATATAATATGGTTTGCGAAGTGTCATGTATTCCTCGTCTACACTTCAATTGAATGTGAATGCGACACTTCCTCGCTAGGAAATAGCGTTTGCAGATGTCTACGTATCGTAGCAATAGAGTTCATATGATTCTTAAAACGCGATATCGCATCTCATTTCTATGTTTCATGGTAAGATATAATATGATTTGCGAAGTGTTATGCATTCCTCGTCTACGATTCAAATGAATGTAAATGCGACACTTCCTTGCAAAGATATAGCTTTTGCAGATGTCTACGTATCGTAGCAATAGAGTTCATATGATTCTTAAAACGCGATATCGCATCCCATTTCTATGTTCCATGGTAAGATATAACATGATTTGCGAAGTGTTATGTATTCCTCGTCAACACATCAAATGAATGTGAATGCGATACTTCCTCGCTAGGAAATAGCGTTTGAAGATGTCTACGTATCGTAGCAATAGCTTTCTAATGCTTCTTAAAACGCAATATCGCATCTCATTTCTACGTTTCATGATAAGATATAATATGATTTGCGATGTGTTACGTATTCCTCGTCTACACTTCAAATGAATGTGAATGCGACACTTCCTCGCTAGGAAATAGCGTTTGCAGATGTCTACGTATCGTAGCAATAGATTTCTAATGCTTCTTAAAACGCGATATCGCATCTCATTTCTATATTTCATGGTAAGATATAATATGGTTTGCGAAGTGTCATGTATTCCTCGTCTACACTTCAAATGAATGTGAATGCGACACTTCCTCGCTAGGAAATAGCGTTTGCAGATGTCTACGTATCGTAGCAATAGAGTTCATATGATTCTTAAAACGCGATATCGCATCTCATTTCTATGTTTCATGGTAAGATATAACATGATTTGCGAAGTGTTATGTATTCCTCGCCTACACTTCTAATGAATGTGAATGCGATACTTCCTCACTAGGAAATAGCGCTTGCAGATGTCTACGTGTAGTAGCAATAGACATGTAATGCTTCTTAAAACGCGATATCGCATCTCATTTCTACGTTTCATGGTAAGATATAATATGATTTGCGAAGTGTCATGTATTCCTCGTCTACTATTCAAATGAGTGTAAATGCGACACTTCCTAGCAAGGAAATAGCGTTTGCAGATGTCTACGTATCGTAGCGATAGAGATCTAATGCTCCTTAAAACGCGATATCGCATCTCATTTCCATGTTTCATGGTAAGATATAATATGATTTGCGAAGTGTTATGCTTTCCTCGTCTACGATTCAAATGAATGTAAATGCGACACTTCCTTGCAAGGAAATAGCGTTTGCAGATGTCTACGTATCGTAGCAATAGAGTTCATATGATTCTTAAAACGCGATATCGCATCTCATTTCTATGTTTCATGGTAAGATATAACATGATTTGCGAAGTGTTATGTATTCCTCGTCAACACTTCAAATGAATGTGAATGCGATACTTCCTCGCTAGGAAATAGCGTTTGCAGATGTCTACGTATCGTAGCAATAGCTTTCTAATGCTTCTTAAAACGCGATATCGCATCTCATTTCTACGTTTCATGGTAAGATATAATATGATTTGCGAAGTGTGATGTATTCCTCGTCAACACTTCAAATGAATGTAAATGCGACACTTCCTTGCTAGGAAATAGCGTCTGCAGATGTCTAGGTATCGTAGCAATAGAGTTCTAATGCTTCTTGAAACGCGATATCGCATCCCATTTCTATGTTTCATGGTAAGATGTAATATGATTTGCTAAGTGTTATGTATTCCTCGTCTACACTTCAAATGAATGTAAATGCGACACTTCCTTGCAAGGAAGTAGCGATTGCAGATGTTTACGTATCGAAGCAATAGAGTTCAAATGCTTCTTAAAACGAGATATTGCATCTCATATCTATGTTTCATGATAAGATATAATATACATTGCGAAGTGTTATGCATTCCTCGTCTACGATTCAAATGAATGTAAATGCGACACTTCCTTGCAAGGAAATAGCGTTTGCAGATGTCTACGTATCGTAACAATAGAGTTCTTATGATTCTTAAAACGCGATATCGCATCTCATTTCTATGTTTCATGGTAAGATATAATATGATTTGCGAAGTGTTATGTATTCCTCGTCTACACTTCAAATGAATGTAAATGCGACACTTCCTTTCAAGGAAGTAGCGATTGCAGATGTCTAGGTATCGTAGCAATAGAGTTCTAATGCTTCTTATAACGCGATATCGCATCTCATTTCTATGTTTCATGGTAAGATGTAATATGATTTGCGAAGTCTTATGTATTCCTCGTCTACACTTCAAATGAATGTGAATGCGATACTTCCTCACTAGGAAATAGCGCTTGCAGATGTCTACGTGTAGTAGCAATAGACATGTAATGCTTCTTAAAACGCGATATCGCATCTCATTTCTACGTTTCATGGTAAGATATAATATGATTTGCGAAGTGTCATGTATTCCCCGTCTACTGTTCAAATGAGTGTAAATGCGACACTTCCTAGCAAGGAGATAGCGTTTGCAGATGTCTACGTATCGTAGCCATAGATTTCAAATGCTTCTTAAAACGCGACATCGCACCTCATTTCTATGTTTCATGGTAAGATATAATATGATTTGCGAAGAGTTATGTATTCCTCGCCTACACTTCAAATGAATGTAAATGCGACACTTCCTTGCAAAGAAATAGCGTTTGCAGATGTCTACGTATAGTAGCAATAGATATGTAATGCTTCTTAAGACGCGATATCGCATCTCATTTCTACGTTTCATGGTAAGATATAATATGATTTGCGAAGTATCATGTATTCCTCGTCTACTATTCAAATGAGTGTAAATGCGACACTTCCTAGCAAGGAAATAGCGTTTGCAGATGTCTACGTATCGTAGCGATAGAGATCTAATGCTCCTTAAAACGCGATATCGCATCTCATTTCCATGTTTCATGGTAAGATATAATATGATTTGCGAAGTGTTATGCATTCCTCGTCTACGATTCAAATGAATGTAAATGCGACACTTCCTTGCAAGGAAATAGCGTTTGCAGATGTCTACGTATCGTAGCAATAGAGTTCATATGATTCTTAAAACGCGATATCGCATCTCATTTCTATGTTTCATGGTAAGATATAACATGATTTGCGAAGTGTCATGTATTCCTCGTCTACACTTCAAATGAATGTAAATGCGACACTTCCTTGCTAGGAAATAGCGTCTGCAGATGTCTAGGTATCGTAGCAATAGAGTTCTAATGCTTCTTATAACGCGATATCGCATCTCATTTCTATGTTTCATGGTAAGATGTAATATGATTTGTGAAGTGTTATGTATTCCTCGTCTACACTTCAAATGAATGTAAATGCGACACTTCCTTGCAAGGAAGTAGCGATTGCAGATGTCTAGGTATCGTAGCAATAGAGTTCTAATGCATCTTATAACGCGATATCGCATCTCATTTCTATGTTTCATGGTAAGATGTAATATGATTTGCGAAGTCTTATGTATTCCTCGTCTACACTTCAAATGAATGTAAATGCGACACTTCCTAGCAAGGAAGTAGCGATTGCAGATGTCTACGTATCGAAGCAATAGAGTTCTTATGATTCTTATAACGCGATATCGCATCTCATTTCTATGTTTCATGGTAAGATATAATATGGTTTGCGAAGTGTCATGTATTCCTCGTCTACACTTCAAATGAATGTGAATGCGACACTTCCTCGCTAGGAAATAGCGTTTGCAGATGTCTACGTATCGTAGCAATAGAGTTCATATGATTCTTAAAACGCGATATCGCATCTCATTTCTATGTTTCATGGTAAGATATAACATGATTTGCGAAGTGTTACGTATTCCTCGTCTACACTTCAAATGAATGTGAATGCGATACTTCCTAGCAAGGAAATAGCGTTTGCAGATGTCTACATATCGTAGCGATAGAGATCTAATGCTCCTTAAAACGCGAAATCGCATCTCATTTCCATGTTTCATGGTAAGATTTAATATGATTTGCGAAGTATTATGTATTCCTCGTCTACACTTCAAATGAATGTAAATGCGACACTTCCTTGCAAGGAAATAGCGTTTGCAGATGTCTACCTATCGTAGCAATAGAGTTCTAATGCTTCTTAAAACGCGAAATCGCATCTCATTTCTATATTTCATTGTAAGATATAATATGATTTGCGAAGTGTTATGCATTCCTCGTCTACGATTCAAACGAATGTAAATGCGACACTTCCTTGCAAGGAAATAGCGTTTGCAGATGTCTACGTATCGTAGCAATAGAGTTCATATGATTCTTAAAACGCGATATCGCATCTCATTTCTATGTTTCATGGTAAGATATAACATGATTTGCGAAGTGTTATGTATTCCTCGCCTACACTTCTAATGAATGTGAATGCGATACTTCCTCACTAGGAAATAGCGCTTGCAGATGTCTACGTGTAGTAGCAATAGACATGTAATGCTTCTTAAAACGCGATATCGCATCTCATTTCTACGTTTCATGGTAAGATATAATATGATTTGCGAAGTGTCATGTATTCCTCGTCTACTATTCAAATGAGTGTAAATGCGACACTTCCTAGCAAGGAAATAGCGTTTGCAGATGTCTACGTATCGTAGCGATAGAGATCTAATGCTCCTTAAAACGCGATATCGCATCTCATTTCCATGTTTCATGGTAAGATTTAATATGATTTGCGAAGTATTATGTATTCCTCGTCTACACTTCAAATGAATGTAAATGCGACACTTCCTTGCAAGGAAATAGCGTTTGCAGATGTCTACCTATCGTAGCAATAGAGTTCTAATGCTTCTTAAAACGCGAAATCGCATCTCATTTCTATATTTCATTGTAAGATATAATATGATTTGCGAAGTGTTATGCATTCCTCGTCTACGATTCAAATGAATGTAAATGCGACACGTCCTTGCAAGGAGATAGCGTTTGCAGATGTCTACGTATCGTAGCAATAGTGTTCATATGATTCTTAAAACGCGATATCGCATCTCATTTCTATGTTTCATGGTAAGATATAACACGATTTGCGAAGTGTTATGTATTCCTCGTCAACACTTCAAATGAATGTGAATGCGATACTTCCTCGCTAGGAAATAGCGTTTGCAGATGTCTACGTATCGTAGCAATAGCTTTCTAATGCTTCTTAAAACGCGATATCGCATCTCATTTCTACGTTTCATGGTAAGATATAATATGATTTGTGAAGTGTGATGTATTCCTCGTCAACACTACAAATGAATGTAAATGCGACACTTCCTTGCTAGGAAATAGCGTCTGCAGATGTCTAGGTATCGTAGCAATAGAGTTCTTATGATTCTTAAAACGCGATATCGCATCTCATTTCTATGTTTCATGGTAAGATATAATATGGTTTGCGAAGTGTCATGTATTCCTCGTCTACACTTCAATTGAATGTGAATGCGACACTTCCTCGCTAGGAAATAGCGTTTGCAGATGTCTACGTATCGTAGCAATAGAGTTCATATGATTCTTAAAACGCGATATCGCATCTCATTTCTATGTTTCATGGTAAGATATAATATGATTTGCGAAGTGTTATGCATTCCTCGTCTACGATTCAAATGAATGTAAATGCGACACTTCCTTGCAAAGATATAGCGTTTGCAGATGTCTACGTATCGTAGCAATAGAGTTCATATGATTCTTAAAACGCGATATCGCATCCCATTTCTATGTTTCATGGTAAGATATAACATGATTTGCGAAGTGTTATGTATTCCTCGTCAACACATCAAATGAATGTGAATGCGATACTTCCTCGCTAGGAAATAGCGTTTGAAGATGTCTACGTATCGTAGCAATAGCTTTCTAATGCTTCTTATAACGCAATATCGCATCTCATTTCTACGTTTCATGATAAGATATAATATGATTTGCGATGTGTTACGTATTCCTCGTCTACACTTCAAATGAATGTGAATGCGACACTTCCTCGCTAGGAAATAGCGTTTGCAGATGTCTACGTATCGTAGCAATAGATTTCTAATGCTTCTTAAAACGCGATATCGCATCTCATTTCTATATTTCATGGTAAGATATAATATGGTTTGCGAAGTGTCATGTATTCCTCGTCTACACTTCAAATGAATGTGAATGCGACACTTCCTCGCTAGGAAATAGCGTTTGCAGATGTCTACGTATCGTAGCAATAGAGTTCATATGATTCTTAAAACGCGATATCGCATCTCATTTCTATGTTTCATGGTAAGATATAACATGATTTGCGAAGTGTTATGTATTCCTCGCCTACACTTCTAATGAATGTGAATGCGATACTTCCTCACTAGGAAATAGCGCTTGCAGATGTCTACGTGTAGTAGCAATAGACATGTAATGCTTCTTAAAACGCGATATCGCATCTCATTTCTACGTTTCATGGTAAGATATAATATGATTTGCGAAGTGTCATGTATTCCTCGTCTACTATTCAAATGAGTGTAAATGCGACACTTCCTAGCAAGGAAATAGCGTTTGCAGATGTCTACGTATCGTAGCGATAGAGATCTAATGCTCCTTAAAACGCGATATCGCATCTCATTTCCATGTTTCATGGTAAGATATAATATGATTTGCGAAGTGTTATGCATTCCTCGTCTACGATTCAAATGAATGTAAATGCGACACTTCCTTGCAAGGAAATAGCGTTTGCAGATGTCTACGTATCGTAGCAATAGAGTTCATATGATTCTTAAAACGCGATATCGCATCTCATTTCTATGTTTCATGGTAAGATATAACATGATTTGCGAAGTGTTATGTATTCCTCGTCAACACTTCAAATGAATGTGAATGCGATACTTCCTCGCTAGGAAATAGCGTTTGCAGATGTCTACGTATCGTAGCAATAGCTTTCTAATGCTTCTTAAAACGCGATATCGCATCTCATTTCTACGTTTCATGGTAAGATATAATATGATTTGCGAAGTGTGATGTATTCCTCGTCAACACTTCAAATGAATGTAAATGCGACACTTCCTTGCTAGGAAATAGCGTCTGCAGATGTCTAGGTACCGTAGCAATAGAGTTCTAATGCTTCTTGAAACGCGATATCGCATCCCATTTCTATGTTTCATGGTAAGATGTAATATGATTTGCTAAGTGTTATGTATTCCTCGTCTACACTTCAAATGAATGTAAATGCGACACTTCCTTGCAAGGAAGTAGCGATTGCAGATGTTTACGTATCGAAGCAATAGAGTTCAAATGCTTCTTAAAACGAGATATTGCATCTCATATCTATGTTTCATGATAAGATATAATATACATTGCGAAGTGTTATGCATTCCTCGTCTACGATTCAAATGAATGTAAATGCGACACTTCCTTGCAAGGAAATAGCGTTTGCAGATGTCTACGTATCGTAACAATAGAGTTCTTATGATTCTTAAAACGCGATATCGCATCTCATTTCTATGTTTCATGGTAAGATATAATATGATTTGCGAAGTGTCATGTATTCCTCGTCTACACTTCAAATGAATGTGAATGCGACACTTCCTCGCTAGGAAATAGCGCTTGCAGATGTCTACGTATCGTAGCAATAGAGTTCATATGATTCTTAAAACGCGATATCGCATCTCATTTCTATGTTTCATGGTAAGATATAACATGATTTGCGAAGTGTCATGTATTCCCCGTCTACTGTTCAAATGAGTGTAAGTGCGACACTTCCTAGCAAGGAGATAGCGTTTGCAGATGTCTACGTATCGTAGCCATAGATTTCAAATGCTTCTTAAAACGCGACATCGCATCTCATTTCTATGTTTCATGGTAAGATATAATATGATTTGCGAAGAGTTATGTATTCCTCGCCTACACTTCAAATGAATGTAAATGCGACACTTCCTTGCAAAGAAATAGCGTTTGCAGATGTCTACGTATAGTAGCAATAGATATGTAATGCTTCTTAAAACGCGATATCGCATCTCATTTCTACGTTTCATGGTAAGATATAATATGATTTGCGAAGTATCATGTATTCCTCGTCTACTATTCAAATGAGTGTAAATGCGACACTTCCTAGCAAGGAAATAGCGTTTGCAGATGTCTACGTATCGTAGCTATAGATTTCTAATGCTTCTTAAAACGCGATATCGCATCTCATTTCTATGTTTCATGGTAAGATGTAATATCATTTGCGAAGTGTTATGTATTCCTCGTCTACACTTCAAATGAATGTAAATGCGACACTTCCTTGCAAGGAAGTAGCGATTGCTGATGTCTACGTATCGAAGCAATAGAGTTCTTATGATTCTTAAAACGCGATATCGCATCTCATTTCTATGTTTCATGGTAAGATATAATATGGTTTGCGAAGTGTCATGTATTCCTCGTCTACACTTCAAATGAATGTGAATGCGACACTTCCTCGCTAGGAAATAGCGTTTGCAGATGTCTACGTATCGTAGCAATAGAGTTCATATGATTCTTAAAACGCGATATCGCATCTCATTTCTATGTTTCATGGTAAGATATAACATGATTTGCGAAGTGTTATGCATTCCTCGTCTACGATTCAAATGAATGTAAATGCGACACTTCCTTGCAAGGAAATAGCGTTTGCAGATGTCTACGTATCGCAGCAATAGAGTTCTTATGATTCTTAAAACGCGATATCGCATCTCATTTCTATGTTTCATGGTGAGATATAATATTATTTGCGAAGTGTCATGTATTCCTCGTCTACACTTCAAATGAATGTGAATGCGACACTTCCTCGCTAGGAAATAGCGTTTGCAGATGTCTACGTATCGTAGCAATAGAGTTCATATGATTCTTAAAACGCGATATCGCATCTCATTTCTATGTTTCATGGTAAGATATAACATGATTTGCGAAGTGTCATGTATTCCTCGTCTACACTTCAAATGAATGTAAATGCGACACTTCCTTGCTAGGAAATAGCGTCTGCAGATGTCTAGGTATCGTAGCAATAGAGTTCTAATGCATCTTATAACGCGATATCGCATCTCATTTCTATGTTTCATGGTAAGATGTAATATGATTTGCGAAGTCTTATGTATTCCTCGTCTACACTTCAAATGAATGTAAATGCGACACTTCCTAGCAAGGAAGTAGCGATTGCAGATGTCTACGTATCGAAGCAACAGAGTTCTTATGATTCTTAAAACGCGATATCGCATCTCATTTCTATGTTTCATGGTAAGATATAATATGGTTTGCGAAGTGTCATATATTCCTCGTCTACACTTCAAATGAATGTGAATGCGACACTTCCTAGCAAGGAAATAGCGTTTGCAGATGTCTACGTATCGTAGCGATAGAGATCTAATGCTCCTTAAAACGCGATATCGCATCTCATTTCCATGTTTCATGGTAAGATATAATATGATTTGCGAAGTGTTATGCATTCCTCGTCTACGATTCAAATGAATGTAAATGCGACACTTCCTTGCAAAGAAATAGCGTTTGCAGATGTCTACGTATAGTAGCAATAGATATGTAATGCTTCTTAAAACGCGATATCGCATCTCATTTCTACGTTTCATGGTAAGATATAATATGATTTGCGAAGTATCATGTATTCCTCGTCTACTATTCAAATGAGTGTAAATGCGACACTTCCTAGCAAGGAAATAGCGTTTGCAGATGTCTACGTATCGTAGCTATAGATTTCTAATGCTTCTTAAAACACGATATCGCATCTCATTTCTATGTTTCATGGTAAGATGTAATATCATTTGCGAAGTGTTATGTATTCCTCGTCTACACTTCAAATGAATGTAAATGCGACACTTCCTTGCAAGGAAGTAGCGATTGCTGATGTCTACGTATCGAAGCAATAGAGTTCTTATGATTCTTAAAACGCGATATCGCATCTCATTTCTATGTTTCATGGTAAGATATAATATGGTTTGCGAAGTGTCATGTATTCCTCGTCTACACTTCAAATGAATGTGAATGCGACACTTCCTCGCTAGGAAATAGCGTTTGCAGATGTCTACGTATCGTAGCAATAGAGTTCATATGATTCTTAAAACGCGATATCGCATCTCATTTCTATGTTTCATGGTAAGATATAACATGATTTGCGAAGTGTTATGCATTCCTCGTCTACGATTCAAATGAATGTAAATGCGACACTTCCTTGCAAGGAAATAGCGTTTGCAGATGTCTACGTATCGCAGCAATAGAGTTCTTATGATTCTTAAAACGCGATATCGCATCTCATTTCTATGTTTCATGGTGAGATATAATATTATTTGCGAAGTGTCATGTATTCCTCGTCTACACTTCAAATGAATGTGAATGCGACACTTCCTAGCAAGGAAGTAGCGATTGCAGATGTCTACGTATCGAAGCAACAGAGTTCTTATGATTCTTAAAACGCGATATCGCATCTCATTTCTATGTTTCATGGTAAGATATAATATGGTTTGCGAAGTGTCATATATTCCTCGTCTACACTTCAAATGAATGTGAATGCGACACTTCCTAGCAAGGAAATAGCGTTTGCAGATGTCTACGTATCGTAGCGATAGAGATCTAATGCTCCTTAAAACGCGATATCGCATCTCATTTCCATGTTTCATGGTAAGATATAATATGATTTGCGAAGTGTTATGCATTCCTCGTCTACGATTCAAATGAATGTAAATGCGACACTTCCTTGCAAGGAAATAGCGTTTGCAGATGTCTACGTATCGTAGCAATAGAGTTCATATGATTCTTAAAACGCGATATCGCATCTCATTTCTATGTTTCATGGTAAGATATAACATGATTTGCGAAGTGTTATGTATTCCTCGTCAAAACTTCAAATGAATGTGAATGCGATACTTCCTCGCTAGGAAATAGCGTTTGCAGATGTCTACGTATCGTAGCAATAGCTTTCTAATGCTTCTTAAAACGCGATATCGCATCTCATTTCTATGTTTCATGGTAAGATATAATATGATTTGCGAAGTGTGATGTATTCCTCGTCAACACTTCAAATGAATGTAAATGCGACACTTCCTTGCTAGGAAATAGCGTCTGCAGATGTCTAGGTATCGTAGCAATAGAGTTCTAATGCTTCTTGAAACGCGATATCGCATCCCATTTCTATGTTTCATGGTAAGATGTAATATGATTTGCTAAGTGTTATGTATTCCTCGTCTACACTTCAAATGAATGTAAATGCGACACTTCCTTGCAAGGAAGTAGCGATTGCAGATGTCTACGTATCGAAGCAATAGAGTTCTTATGATTCTTAAAACGCGATATCGCATCTCATTTCTATGTTTCATGGTAAGATATAATATGGTTTGCGAAGTGTCATGTATTTCTCGTCTACACTTCAAATGAATGTGAATGCGACACTTCCTCGCTAGGAAAGAGCGTTTGCAGATGTCTACGTAT
Organism: Xylocopa sonorina; assembly: GCF_050948175.1. Lineage (NCBI taxonomy): Eukaryota > Metazoa > Arthropoda > Insecta > Hymenoptera > Apidae > Xylocopa > Xylocopa sonorina. The sequence continues at coordinate 8,962 of NW_027490889.1, read as the reverse complement.
CGTAGCAATAGAGTTCATATGATACTTAAAACGCGATATCGCATCTCATTTCTATGTTTCATGGTAAGATATAACATGATTTGCGAAGTGTTATGTATTCCTCGTCTACACTTCAAATGAATGTGAATGCGATACTTCCACACTAGAAAATAGCGTTTGCAGATGTCTACGTATCGTAGCAATAGCTTTCTAATGCTTCTTAAAACGCGATATCGCATCTCATTTCTATGTTTCATGGTAAGGTGTAATATGATTTGCGAAGTGTTATGTATTCCTCGTCTACACTTCAAATGAATGTGAATGCGACACTTCCTCGCTAGGAAATAGCGTTTGCAGATGTCTACGTATCGTAGAAATAGAGTTCATATGATTCTTAAAACGCGATATCGCATCTCATTTCTATGTTTCATGGTAAGATGTAATATGATTTGCGATGTGTTATGTATTCCTCGTCTACACTTCAAATGAATGTAAATGCGACACTTCCTTGCCAGGAAATAGCGTTTGCAAATGTCTACGTATCGAAGCAATAGAGTTCTTATGATTCTTAAAACGCGATATCGCATCTCATTTCTATGTTTCATGGTAAGATATAATATGGTTTGCGAAGTGTCATGTATTCCTCGTCTACACTTCAATTGAATGTGAATGCGACACTTCCTCGCTAGGAAATAGCGTCTGCAGATGTCTACGTATCGTAGCAATAGATTTCATATGATTCTTAAAAGGCGATATCGAATCTCATTTCTATGTTTCATGGTAAGATATAACATGATTTGCGAAGTGTTATGTATTCCTCGTCTACACTTCAAATGAATGTGAATGCGATACTTCCTCGCTAGGAAATAGCGTCTGCAGATGTCTACGTATCGTAGCAATAGCTTTCTAATGCTTCTTAAGACGCGATATCGCATCTCATTTCTACGTTTCATGGTAAGATATAATATGATTTGCGAAGTGTGACGTATTCCTCGTCAACACTTCAAATGAATGTAAATGCAACACTTCCTTGCTAGGAAATAGCGTCTGCAGATGTCTAGGTATCGTAGCAATAGAGTTCTAATGCTTCTTAAAACGCGATATCGCATCTCATTTCTATGTTTCATGGTAAGATGTAATATGATTCGCGAAGTGTTATGTATTCCTCGTCTACACTTCAAATGAATGTAAATGCGACACTTCCTTGCTAGGAAATAGCGTCTGCAGATGTCTAGGTATCGTAGCAATAGAGTTCTAATGCTTCTTGAAACGCGATATCGCATCTCATTTCTATGTTTCTAGGTAAGATATAATACGATTTGCGAAGTGTCATGTATTCCTCGTCTACGATTAAAATGAATGTAAATGCGACACTTCCTTGAAAGGAAGTAGCGTTTGCAGATGTCTACGTATCGTAGCAATAGAGTTCTTATGATTCTTAAAACGCGATATCGCATCTCATTTCTATGTTTCATGGTAAGATATAATATGGTTTGCGAAGTGTCATGTATTTCTCGTCTACACTTCAAATGAATGTGAATGCGACACTTCCTCGCTAGGAAAGAGCGTTTGCAGATGTCTACGTATCGTAGCAATAGAGTTCATATGATACTTAAAACGCGATATCGCATCTCATTTCTATGTTTCATGGTAAGATATAACATGATTTGCGAAGTGTTATGTATTCCTCGTCTACACTTCAAATGAATGTGAATGCGATACTTCCTCACTAGAAAATAGCGTTTGCAGATGCCTACGTATCGTAGCAATAGCTTTCTAATGCTTCTTAAAACGCGATATCGCATCTCATTTCTATGTTTCATGGTAAGGTGTAATATGATTTGCGAAGTGTTATGTATTCCTCGTCTACACTTCAAATGAATGTAAATGCGACACTTTCTTGCCAGGAAATAGCGTTTGCAAATGTCTACGTATCGAAGCAATAGAGTTCTTATGATTCTTAAAACGCGATATCGCATCTCATTTCTATGTTTCATGGTAAGATATAATATGGTTTGCGAAGTGTCATGTATTCCTCGTCTACACTTCAAATGAATGTAAATGCGACACTTCCCTGGTAGGAAATAGCGTCTGCAGATGTCTAGGTATCGTAGGAATAGAGTTCTAATGCTTCTTAAACCGCGATATCGCATCTCATTTCTATGTTTCATGGTAAGATGTAATATGGTTTGCGAAGTGTTATGTATTCCTCGTCTACACTTCAAATGAATGTAAATGCGACACTTCCTTGCTAGGAAATAGCGTCTGCAGATGTCTAGGTATCGTAGCAATAGTGTTCTAATGCTTCTTGAAACGCGATATCGCATCTCATTTCTATGTTTCATGGTAAGATGTAATATGATTTGCGAAGTGTTATGTATTCCTCGTCTACACTTCAAATGAATGTAAATGCGACACTTCCTTTCAAGGAAGTAGCGATTGCAGATGTCTACGTATCGAAGCAATAGAGTTCAAATGCTTCTTAAAACGAGATATTGCATTGTCACGTCCCGGGGTGTGATTTCACTCGAAACTATGACACGACGTCGTAGCCGTTCCCGAAACGAACGCGAATTGCGCCTGGACCGGGTTCGTTGGCGTTCTGGACTCTAATTACCGAATATTTAACGCGGCACTTACCTTTCGATGTCTTGATTTTACCGCTGTGACTCTCGTTCCAGGTATCGAGAGCGCCTTGGATCCGTGACCGGTATTGCTGCGGCGTACGGCTGGAACGGTTGTACGGTCACAGGGATGAGTTTCCAGACGGGCTGACCCCGGCTGGCGGGTACGGGCGCTGGGACAGGACGATCCTGGGCACGAACGGGCCGGACGGCGGAAAAGGTATCCTTCGCAGGAACAGGAACTCGAGTGCAGAGATCGATGTATCCAGGAACACTGCCCACGTATTCGCGAATCAGACGACGCATGAACTCCTTCCTCCCCGCGCGTCGTGTACGCTTTTTCGGAGTCTCGAAGTTCATCAAGAGCACTTGTACTTCGGAAGATAACGGCACGGCTAAGCGCTGGTTCGCTCTAGCGGTACAGTGTCAACCTGGGCGCAAGATGCTCGATCACGGCAGGACTGAAGAAAGAGCGGCTAAGCGTTGGTTCGCTCTAGCTGTCTACCTTCAGGACTATCGCAGATGAATTGTAGAAACGTGTAATATTCGCGAGCGTACCCGTGGAATTGAGTTGAGGAACTTGTAATTGAAATAAAGAAGATTTGTATCTGGTATAAACTACGTATATTCTTTAAACTTCCCTATGTTACTACACTTGACTAATTCTAAGTTATTAAACTAAGATTATAACAAGAAATTGAAATGGACTAAGTTACGTTACGGACTCCGCTAACGGAGATGAGATAGAGACGAAGGCATTGAGCTGGTAGCTCGTTGCTTATGAGCCAATTGCTCGAGTCGGAGAGAACTCCTCGGTTCGGAGTCGAGACTAGATGTGTCTCGTTCGGAGGCGCGATTAGTAGTGTCTATCAGATCTCGCATCCGCGACCTCCTCGGGTCGCGCGGCGCGCGAGTCGCTGGGCCCTCGCGGTGGGGCGGACGGTTGGAGTAGGGCGGCCGCGTTGAGCGTGAGCCGCGAGCGTCGAGTGCGCGCGCGAGCGCATCGCAACTTATCTCTAGCGTAACGACTAGGCGGCGTATGTACATGTATGTATTTAAATCTAGATGTGTGTTGTGGTGTATGTACAGAAATGAGTAGTGTACTTATACTATGATCGCATATACGAGAAGAGGGTGTACGGGTGCGTGATCGCCGGTGACTCGATACGGTACGTGGTGTGGTGCTCCTCGCCCTCGTAACGTGGGGTGAGGTCTTCCCTGACGTGTGTCGAGTGCCCTTCCTCTCTCTCGTATCGTCGTCTCTGAATACTGGAGCGGCGTGTCGGCGGGTGGCCCGCGTACAGGGGCTCTGGATACGGATGCCGCTGGAGAAGAGGTTGACGCCGGAGGGTGGCAGGCGGTACGCCTGACGTCACACCACCCCCCTTGGGAAAAGAATCTCGGCCATGCCGAGATCTCTTGTCTGGTCCATGGACGTCGGGATGCTGGGGCCGTTTCTGGATTCTGGCGACGGATTGCTGTAGGAACTGCGTGCTCTCTCCTGTTTCGCCTTGGCGAAGACGTTTGGATGCTGGGCCTTGTATACGGGTTTCCTCTGCGGTGGAGGAACTTTCGTCACTTTCACTTATAGTGTTCGTTCGCATAGCACTGCACTCACTGAGTTTACTTTCAGTTCTTATCACTGTTCTCTCATTCATGCTCACTCTGTGCATACTACGCATTCGCTTACACAATTTAATCTTGTTCGTATGAACAATCTTATGGCGCCCTTTAACATTTAATTTGACATTGCAATTGCCCAAAATTTCTAGGATTCTGTACGGGCCGGTGTATTGCGCTTGAAACTTATGCTTGTTTGGTTCTTTCAAAAGATACACCCATTGGCCTACCTCGAAATTTTGGACGTTTATATTTCGGTCGTAATAATACTTAGATCTACGTTTCGCGCTATCTAAGTTGGCTTTAGCTAACTCTTGGGATTTGGCGATTCTTTCGTGCAGTTCTATAAGATAATCGTTATAACTCTCATTTTCAGAGCTGTCCTGAAAAGGAGTGGCTGACGGAGTCCTGGCTATCCTGCCGAATACTAATTCGTGCGGTGTGTACAACGTGCCTTCGTGCACGCTTGTGTTATAAGAAAACATTGCATATGGCAACCATTTCTCCCAATCGTTGCTCGACTCTATGTAATGTTTCAGATACTCGGCCAGGACGTGATGTGATCTCTCGACGGATCCATTGGTTTGCGGATGGAAGGCGGTGGATTTATATTGCTTGATGCGGAACTTGATGGCTATGGCCTTGATCAAGCTGTTTATAAAATTCGCGCCCTGATCTGTTAGTATGCCCTTCGGGCATCCGAACTTGCAGATGAATTCTTTAATTAATGCGTCCGCAATGTCGACTGCTGTGGTCGATTTGAGTGGGACGGCGACTGAGTATTTCGTAAGGAGATCTTGGATTGTGAGTATGCTCGTAAAGCCATCGGGAGTTGCGGGGAGAGGACCCATTACATCCATCGAAATTTTGTCGAAAGCTCTGCCAGGTGTGTCGGTTAACGTAAGAGGTTGTCTGGTCTTAACTCTGACCAGTTTCTCTGTCTGGCAGCTTTTACATCTGCCGATATACTCCTGAATTTGAGTTTTCATATTAGGCCAGAAGTATTTTTGCCTAATACGGGAATATGTTTTATTTACTCCCTTGTGGCCACCCACAGGAGAGTCGTGATTTTCCCTGATTATTTTTAGTCGGTCCTCGACCGATGGAGTTTGAATCAGGCCCTGGCAGACCGTAATTTGGATGTTCGTCTCGTAGAAGAGGTCCTGAAGGATCTTTTGGATTCGGGACCAGGATAAGGAGTCGAGGAATGTTTGTGCGATGCTGAATGATTGTAGTTGGAGTTCGATTGTTACGTCGCACAGTGATCGGAAGGTTTCAATTGCTGTCTGGAAGTCGATCGATCGGCTGGAGTGTTCAATGATTGGAAGTTGGATCTGGAATTGATCTTCGATTCTTACGACTTTGGCTTTTGTAAGAACGAGGTCTCTGTTGGAAAGGAATTTGCCAGCTTTTTCTAAATCTTTGGCGCCCGTGTCATACGGATGCCCCGATTGCGTAACGAAAACAACTAAGTTGTCTCGTCGCGTTGACAATGCATCACGGCTGAACATGAACAAGGGTTCGCGCCTGAAGTGTTCATTTGGCGCGGGAGTATAAATGTCTGTGCTGTCGGTAATGGCGTGCGGGGATGATGACGTGTTGGTAAGGAAGGGAGTGTCCGGTGTCGGTAATTCGGTTCCCGAGGTTATCGGTGTGGGAGGAGGCGCTGGAGTGGCATATTTCTTGCGGATTTCCGGGGCGACTTCAAAGATGTCGTCCTCTGAGTTATCGGAATAGGATAGCGGGAAAACTTGAATGGGATTTCGCGACAGTGCGTCCGCATTAAGATTCGTTTTACCGCTTTTGTAGACCATTTCATAGTCGAATTCCGCTAATTTGAGCCTCCATCGCACTAACCTACTGGACGGGTCCTTGACCGAGTTCATCCACACTAACGGTCGATGGTCGGTAACGAGTTTGAATTGGTTACCGTATACGTATGGCCGAAAGTAGTGGACGGCGTAGACTATCGCCAGACACTCCTTCTCGATCGTGGAGTAGTTTTTCTCCGCGGTATTCAGTAATCGCGAAGCGTACGCGATTGGTAAGTCGCGACCTATGGGCCCTTGACTTAGGATAGCGCCGATCGCTTCGGCGGATGCGTCTGTTGTGATCACGAAGGGCTGTTTGAAATTTGGGTACTGCAGTATCGGTGCCTCGCATAGACAGTCCCGAAGTTTAACGAATGAATTTTCGTGATCGTTGCGCCATACAAAGGGCGCGTCCTTTTTTAATAGATTCGTGAGCGGTTTAGCAGTTTTTGAAAAATTCGCGATGAATCGCCGATAGTATCCCGCAAGCCCGAGGAATTGTTTGACTTGTTTAGCATTTCGAGGGCGCGGAAAATTTTTGACGGCGCTTATTTTTGCAGGGTCCGGCTTTACGCCATGTTCGCTAATTATATGTCCTAAATAGCTGACTTCTCTCCTCAGGAACTCGCATTTGTCTGGTTGTAGTACCAAATTAGCTTCTTTGAGCCTTTGAGATAATTTTTCGTATTTGAGTCGATGTTCCTGAAGAGAGCTGGCATAGAGTACAATGTCATCCAGGTAGACGAAAATTTCATTTCCCTGAAGACCGGACAGGACATTGTCCATAAGGCGCTGGAACGTCGCGGGCGCGTTTTTTAGACCAAAAGGCATTCTCTTAAATTCATAATGCCCGTGAGGCGTAGAGAAGGCAGTTTTGGGAGCATCGGCGGGTTCTATAGGGATCTGGTGGAACCCGCTCGCGAGGTCAAACGTACTAAAGTACTTCGCACTCCCGAGTTGGTCAAGAATCTCGGTTATGCAAGGGAGGGGGTAAGCATCGGCGACGGATTTCTCGTTGAGCGCGCGGTAATCTATGACGACGCGCCACTGCTTATTGCCTAACGAGTCGGGCTTCTTCGGCACGACCCACAGTGGCGAATTGTATGGCGATTTGGATGGAGAGATGACACCCTTTTGTAAAAAATTTTCGACTTGGCGTCGAATCTCCTCCTTATGCGCGGGGGGGGAACGGTACTGTTTCACGTTGACCGGGCGGTCGTCAACCGTCGGAATTTTGTGTGTGGTTACCGATGTTTTCCCTAATTCATCACCCTCGATATAAAAGAGCTCTTGCGTGTTTTGTATGAGGCGAATGACGTGTTCCCTCTCTTCTGAATTTAAGTGGTCGAGACGGAGGAGACTAATTATTCTGTCTAGTCTAGATTTCGAAAGATCGGCAGGCATCGGCGATAACGGTGATTCTCGTTTTGGAACCCGCTTTACATTGTTTTTAACAGCCTGTGCGTAAGAAATTTGCTGCGTGTTCGCTATTTTGCAGCTCGAAGGAGGAGTTTCGCGCTTCGAAAATGGTGTCGAATTTGAATTGGAAACAGAGATTACCCCTTTGTGGGTTGCGCCGGTCGATGCGGCGGAAACAGCGGAATTGGAAGACTTGGAAAAAATCGGATACAACGACGGACTCTCCTCCTCGTTGAGGGGAGTCATAATTTGCGTTGGCTCGAGTATTACTCCCGGTAACGCGATTTCGACAGCACGATCGGACGAATTAATTATTCGTGTGATCGCTTTGCCTCGGATCACTTTGACCAGTGCGTTCCCGAAGAAAATACCCGGAGCGATATCAATTCGCGGAATTATCCCTTCGGCGAGATCGGAATTGATTACGCGTACTTTGAGCCCGATATTCGATCGCGGAGGAATCGAGATACGATCCACGGACTTCGGAGAAGCGGGTTTCTTCTCCGTCCGGGTTTTAAGTTTCGGCGGAGCATCGCGTTTCGGCGGAGGCGATGGCTTACGCGCTGGACGCGGCGGCGGAGGAGGAATAGGTTCCTTTCGCGGCGTTTGTTTATTTTTCGACGGTAGACGAGGAATAGTTTCTGCTTGCGGCGACGGTTCGTCGATTGCTTCTACGTTATCCTCGAATGGAATCTTTTGACCGTTCCATTTAATGAAATTTTTTAAGAAAGAAATTTCGGCGTCTTTGCAAAAACCCGAGCCGAGGATTCCGCTCGGTTTGAGGGGGAAATTGTCCTCGACGACGTTGAAGGGTACAACGCGGTCGTAGATGACTAGGTTTACCGTCCCTAGGGTAGCGGTTTTGCCATCGGTTACGCCCGTTATAACAACGATTTCTGAAGCGTCGATTCTCGCGGATGGTTTGAGAGCCGAACGTTTAATGATATTTATCTCCGCTCCCGTGTCTATCATGAACTGCGTCGGTGAAACTAAGAGATCTGCTTTTAAAATTACGTTCGGTGTGCTGGTTTTTCCCGTGATATTTACAGCGGCGTTTCGTTTGTTTCCCCGTCGGAATTGTTCGTCGCGAGAGAACGGATGCGGTGCTCGGCCTCGCGACCTGTCTCGCGGCGGGTGTAGAGGCCACCTTCGTTTCCCGAATTTCTGTTTACGGTGTTTTGATACTGGCGTTTGCGACATTCGTCGATGTCGTGTCCCGAGTTCTTGCAATACCTGCAAAACTTCGGCGCGTCCCTGGTCACGATTTGTCGCGGCTGGTCGTATACTGGACGTTTAGCGGGAGTTGGCGCGTCCCTGGTTCGCAGGTAGTCGTCCCGATAGTTATGCGATCGCTGCGGAGGGAATGACCTGAGTTTGCACTCGGTCGCGTAATGCCCCGAATTATTGCATTTGTTGCATATTATCTCCGTGCGTTTTTCACGCGATTCTGTTCGCGGTCGCGTTTTACCGAGCCTATTACAATCGCGCTCGTGAATTTGAAAAAGATCC
>NW_027490888.1:0-35534 GCF_050948175.1 Xylocopa sonorina | reverse complement strand
CGATACGTAGACATCTGCAAACGCTATTTCCTTGCGAGGAGGTGTCGCATTTACATTCATTTGAAGTGTAGACGAGGAATACATAACACTTCGCAAATCATATTATATCTTACCATGAAACATAGAAATGAGATGCGATATCTCGTTTTAAGAAGCATTTGAACTCTGTTGCTTCGATACGTAGACATCTGCAAACGCTATTTCCTTGCAAGAATGTGTCGCATTTACATTCATTTGAAGTGTAGACGAGGAATGCATAACACTTCGCAAATCATATTATATCTTACCATGAAACATAGAAATGAGATGCGATATCGCGTTTTAAGAAGCATTAGATATCTATTGCTACGATACGTAGACATCTGCAAACGCTATTTCCTAGCGAGGAAGTGTCGCATTCACATTCATTTGAAGTGTAGACGAGGAATACATGACACTTCGCTGATCATATTATATCTTACCATGAAACATAGAAATGAGATGCGATACCTCGTTTTATGAAGCATTTGAACTCTATTGCTTCGATACGTAGACATCTGCAAACGCTATTTCCTTGCAAGGAAGTGTCGCATTTACATTCATTTGAAGTGTAGACGAGGAATACATGACACTTCGCAAATCATATTATATCTTACCATGAAACATAGAAATGAGATGCTATATCGCGTTTTAAGAATCATAAGAACTCTATTGCTACGATACGTAGGCATCTGCCAACGCTATTTCCTTGCAAGGAAGTGTCGCATTTACATTCATTTGAAGTGCAGACGAGGAATACATAACACTTCGCAAATCATATTATAACTTACCATGAAACATAGAAATGAGATGCGATATCGCGTTTTAAGAAGCATTAGAAATCTATTGCTACGATACGTAGACATCTGCAAACGCTGTTTCCTAGCGAGGAAGTGTCGCATTTACATTCATTTGAAGTGTAGACGAGGAATACATGATACTTCGCAAATCATATTATATCTTACCATGAAACATAGAAATGAGATGCGATATCGCATTTTAAGAAGCATTAGAACTCTATTGCTACGATACCTGGACATCTGCAGACGCTATTTCCTAGCAGGGAAGTGTGGCATTTACATTCATTTGAAGTGCAGACGAGGATTACATGACACTTCGCAAATCATATTATATCTTACCATGAAACATAGAAATGAGATGCGATATCGCGTTTTAAGAATCATAAGAACTCTATTGCTACGATACGTAGACATCTGCAAACGCTATTTCCTTGCAAGGAAGTGGCGCATTTACATTCATTTGAAGTGTAGACGAGGAATACATAACACTTCGCAAATCGTATTATATCTTACCATGAAACATAGAGATGAGATGCGATATCGCGTTCTAAGAAGCATTAGAGCACTATTGCTACGATAGGTAGACATTCGAAAACGCTATTTCCTTGCAAGAAAGTGTCGCATTCACATTCATTTGAAGTGTAGACGAGGAATACATAACACTTCGCAAATCATATTATATCTCACCATGAAACATAGAAATGAGATGCGATATCGCGTTTTATGAATCATAAGAACTCTATTGCTACGATACGTAGACATCTGCAATCGCTATTTCCTAGCGAGGAAGTGTCGCATTTACATTCATTTGAAGTGTAGACGAGGAATACACAACACTTCGCAAATCATATTATAACTTACCATGAAACATAGAAATGAGATGCGATATCTCGTTTTAAGAAGCATTTGAACTCTGTTGCTTCGATACGTAGACATCTGCAAACGCTATTTCCTTGCAAGGAAGTGTCGCATTTACATTCATTTGAAGTGCAGACGAGGAATACATAACACTTCGCAAATCATATTATAACTTACCATGAAACATAGAAATGAGATGCGATATCGCGTTTTAAGAAGCATTAGAAATCTATTGCTACGATACGTAGATATCTGCAAACGCTGTTTCCTAGCGAGGAAGTGTCGCATTTACATTCATTTGAAGTGTAGACGAGGAATACATGATACTTCGCAAATCATATTATATCTTACCATGAAACATAGAAATGAGATGCGATATCGCGTTTTAAGAAGCATTAGAACTCTATTGCTACGATACCTGGACATCTGCAGACGCTATTTCCTAGCAGGGAAGTGTGGCATTTACATTCATTTGAAGTGCAGACGAGGATTACATGACACTTCGCAAATCATAGTATATCTTACCATGAAACATAGAAATGAGATGCGATATCGCGTTTTAAGAATCATAAGAACTCTATTGCTACGATACGTAGACATCTGCAAACGCTATTTCCTTGCAAGGAAGTGTCGCATTTACATTCATTTGAAGTGTAGACGAGGAATACATAACACTTCGCAAATCGTATTATATCTTACCATGAAACATAGAGATGAGATGCGATATCGCGTTCTAAGAAGCATTAGAACACTATTGCTACGATAGGTAGACATTCGAAAACGCTATTTCCTTGCAAGGAAGTGTCGCATTCACATTCATTTGAAGTGTAGACGAGGAATGCATAACACTTCGCAAATCATATTATATTTTACCATGAAACATAGAAATGAGATGCGATATCGCGTTTTAAGAATCATAAGTACACTATCACCACGATACGTAGACATCTGCAAACGCTATCTCCTTGCAAGGAAGTGTCGCATTTACATTCATTTGAATCGTAGACGAGGAATGCATAACACTTCGCAAATCATATTATATCTTACCATGAAACATAGAAATGAGATGCGATATCGCGTTTTAAGAAGCATTAGAACATTATTGCTACGATAGGTAGACATTTGCAAACGCTATTTCCTTGCAAGGAAGTGTCGCATTTACATTCATTTGAAGTGTAGACGAGGAATACATAACACTTCGCAAATCATATTATATCTTACCATGAAACATAGAAATGAGATGCGATATCGCGTTTTAAGAAGCATTAGAACTCTATTGCTACGATAACTAGATATCTGCAGACGCTATTTCCTAGCAAGGAAGTGTCGCATTTACATTCATTTGAAGTGTTGACGAGGGATACATGATACTTCGCAAATCATATTATATCTTACCACGAAACATAGAAATGAGATGCGACATCGCGTTTTAAGAAGCATTAGAACTCTATTGCTACTTTAGGTAGACATCTGCAAACGCTATTTCCTTGCAAGGAAGTGTCGCATTTACATTCATTTGAAGTGTAGACGAGGAATACATAACACATCGCAAATCATATTATATCTTACCATGAAACATAGAAATGAGATGCGATATCGCGTTTTAAGAAGCACTAGAACACTATTGCTACGATACCTAGACATCTGCAGACGCTATATCCTAGCAAGGAAGTGTAGCATTTACATTCATTTGAAGTGTACACGAGGAATACATGACACTTCTCAAATCATATTATATCCTACCATGAAACGTAGAAATGAGATGCAATATAGCGTTTTAAGAATCATAAGAACTCTATTGCTACGATACGTAGACATCTGCAAACGCTATTTCCTTGCAAGGAAGTGTCGCATTTACATTCATTTGAATCGCAGACGAGGAATGCATAACACTTCGCAATGAATATTATATCTTACCATGAAACATAGAAATGAGATGCGGTATCGCGTTTTAAGAATCATAAGAACTCTATTGCTACGATACGTAGACATCTACAAACGCTATCTCCTTGCAAGGAAGTGTCGCATTTACATTCATTTGAATCGTAGACGAGGAATGCATAACACTTCGCAATGAATATTATATCTTATCATGAAACATAGATATGAGATGCAATATCTCGTTTTAAGAAGCATTAGAACACTATTGCTACGATAGGTAGACATTTGCAAACGCTAGTTCCTTGCAAGGAAGTGTCGCTGTTACATTCATTTGAATCGTAGACGAGGAATACATAACACTTCGCAAATCATATTATATCATACCATGAAACATAGAAATGAGATGCGATATCGCGTTTTAAGAAGCATTAGAACTCTATTGCTACGATACCTAGACATCTGCAGACGCTATTTCCTAGCAAGGAAGTGTCGCATTTACATTCACTTGAAGTGTAGACGAGGAATACATAACACTTCGCAAATCATATTATATCTTACCATGAAACATAGAAATGAGTTGCGATATCGCGTTTTAAGAAGCACTAGAACACTATTGCTACGATACCTAGACATCTGCAGACGCTATATCCTAGCAAGGAAGTGTAGCATTTACATCCATTTGAAGTGTAGACGAGGAATACGTGACACTTCTCAAATCATATTATATCTTACCATGAAAGGTAGAAATGAGATGCAATATAGCGTTTTTAGAATCATAAGAATTCTATTGCTACGATACGTAGACATCTGCAAACGCTATTTCCTTGCAAGGAAGTGTCGGATTTACATTCATTAGAATCGTAGACTAGGAATGCATAACACTTCGCAAATCATATTATATCTTACCATGAAATATAGAAATGAGATGCGATATCGCGTTTTAAGAAGCATTAGAACACTATTGCTACGATAGGTAGACATTTGCAAACGCCATTTCCTTGCAAGGAAGTGTCGCATTTACATTCATTTGAATCGTAGACGAGGAATGCATAACACTTCGCAATGAATATTATATCTTATCATGAAACATAGATATGAAATGCAATATCTCGTTCTAAGAAGCATTTGAACTCTATTGCTTTGATACGTAGACATCTGCAAACGCTATTTCCTTGCACGGAAGTGTTGCATTTACATTCATTTGAAGTGTAGACGAGGAATACATAACACTTCGCAAATCATATTATATCTTACCATGAAACATAGAAATGAGATGCGATATCGTGTTTTAAGAAGCATTAGATCTCTATTGCTACGATACCTAGACATCTGCAGACGCTATTTCCTAGCAAGGAAGTGTCGCATTTACATTCACTTGAGGTGTAGACGAGGAATACATGATACTTCGCAAATCATATTATATCTTACCACGAAACATAGAAATGAGATGCGATATCGCGTTTTAAGAGGCATTAGAACTCTATTGCTACTTTAGGTAGACATCAGCAAACGCTATTTCCTTGCAAGGAAGTGTCGCATTTACATTCATTTGAAGTGTAGACGAGGAATACATAACACTTCGCAAATCATATTATATCTTACCATGAAACATAGAAATGAGTTGCGATATCGCGTTTTAAGAAGCACTAGAACACTATTGCTACGATACCTAGACATCTGCAGACGCTATATCCTAGCAAGGAAGTGTAGCATTTACATCCATTTGAAGTGTAGACGAGGAATACATGACACTTCTCAAATCATATTATATCTTACCATGAAACGTAGAAATGAGATGCAATATAGCGTTTTAAGAATCATAAGAATTCTATTGCTACGATACGTAGACATCTGCAAACGCTATTTCCTTGCAAGGAAGTGTCGCATTTACATTCATTTGAATCGTAGACGAGGAATGCATAACACTTCGCAATGAATATTATATCTTACCATGAAACATAGAAATGAGATGCGATATCGCGTTTTAAGAATCATAAGTACACTATCGCCACGATACGTAGACATCTGCAAACGCTATCTCCTTGCAAGGAAGTGTCGCATTTACATTCATTTGAATCGTAGACGAGGAATGCATAACACTTCGCAAATCATATTATTTCTTACCATGAAACATAGAAATGAGATGCGATATCGCGTTTTAAGAAGCATTAGAACACTATTGCTACGATAGGTAGACATTTGCAAACGCCATTTTCTTGCAAGGAAGTGTCGCATTTACATTCATTTGAATCGTAGACGAGGAATGCATAGCACTTCGCAATGAATATTATATCTTATCATGAAACATAGATATGAAATGCAATATCTCGTTTTAAGAAGCATTTGAACTCTATTGCTACGATACGTAGACAACTGCAAACGCTATTTCCTTGCAAGGATGTGTCGCATTTACATTCATTTGAAGTGTAGACGAGGAATACATAACACTTCGCAATGAATATTATATCTTACGATGAAACATTGAAATGAGATGCGATATCGCCCTTTAAGAAGCATTAGAAATCTATTGCTACGATACGTAGACATCTGCAAACGCTATTTCCTAGCGAGGAAGTGTCGCATTCACATTCATTTGAAGTGAAGACGAGGAATACATAACCCTTCGCAAATCATATTATATCTTACCATGAAACATAGAAATGAGATGCGATATCGCGTTTTAAGAAGCATTAGAACTCTATTGCTACTTTAGGTAGACATCTGCAAACGCTATTTGTTTGCAAGGAAGTGTCGCATTTACATTCATTTGAAGTGTAGACGAGGAATACATAACACTTCGCAAATCATATTATATCTTACCATGAAACATAGAAATGAGATGCGATATCGCGTTTTAAGAAGCACTAGAACACTATTGCTACGATACCTAGACATCTGCAGACGCTATATCCTAGCAAGGAAGTGTAGCATTTACATTCATTTGAAGTGTAGACGAGGAATACATGACACTTCTCAAATCATATTATATCTTACCATGAAACGTAGAAATGAGATGCAATATAGCGTTTTAAGAATCATAAGAACTCTATTGCTACGATACGTAGACATCTGCAAACGCTATTTCCTTGCAAGGAAGTGTCGCATTTACATTCATTTGAATCGCAGACGAGGAATGCATAACACTTCGCAATGAATATTATATCTTACCATGAAACATAGAAATGAGATGCGGTATCGCGTTTTAAGAATCATAAGAACTCTATTGCTACGATACGTAGACATCTACAAACGCTATCTCCTTGCAAGGAAGTGTCGCATTTACATTCATTTGAATCGTAGACGAGGAATGCATAACACTTCGCAATGAATATTATATCTTATCATGAAACATAGATATGAGATGCAATATCTCGTTTTAAGAAGCATTAGAACACTATTGCTACGATAGGTAGACATTTGCAAACGCTAGTTCCTTGCAAGGATGTGTCGCATTTACATTCATTTGAAGTGTAGACGAGGAATACATAACACTTCGCAATGAATATTATATCTTACGATGAAACATTGAAATGAGATGCGATATCGCCCATCAAGAAGCATTAGAAATCTATTGCTACGATACGTAGACATCTGCAAACGCTATTTCCTAGCGAGGAAGTGTCGCATTCACATTCATTTGAAGTGAAGACGAGGAATACATAACCCTTCGCAAATCATATTATATCTTACCATGAAACATAGAAATGAGATGCGATATCGCGTTTTAAGAAGCATTAGAACTCTATTGCTACTTTAGGTAGACATCTGCAAACGCTATTTGTTTGCAAGGAAGTGTCGCATTTACATCCATTTGAAGTGTAGACGAGGAATACGTGACACTTCTCAAATCATATTATATCTTACCATGAAAGGTAGAAATGAGATGCAATATAGCGTTTTTAGAATCATAAGAATTCTATTGCTACGATACGTAGACATCTGCAAACGCTATTTCCTTGCAAGGAG
This sequence comes from Xylocopa sonorina, assembly GCF_050948175.1. Taxonomy (NCBI): domain Eukaryota; kingdom Metazoa; phylum Arthropoda; class Insecta; order Hymenoptera; family Apidae; genus Xylocopa; species Xylocopa sonorina. The sequence goes on along the minus strand of NW_027490888.1, from coordinate 28,011 downwards.
GTGTCGCATTTACATTCATTTGAAGTGTAGACGAGGAATACATAACACTTCGCAAATCATATTATATCTTACCATGAAACATAGAAATGAGATGCGATATCTCGTTTTAAGAAGCATTTGAACTCTGTTGCTTCGATACGTAGACATCTGCAAACGCTATTTCCTTGCAAGAAAGTGTCGCATTTACATTCATTTGAAGTGTAGACGAGGAATGCATAACACTTCGCAAATCATATTATATCTTACCATGAAACATAGAAATGAGATGCGATATCGCGTTTTAAGAAGCATTAGATATCTATTGCTACGATACGTAGACATCTGCAAACGCTATTTCCTAGCGAGGAAGTGTCGCATTCACATTCATTTGAAGTGTAGACGAGGAATACATGACACTTCGCTGATCATATTATATCTTACCATGAAACATAGAAATGAGATGCGATACCTCGTTTTATGAAGCATTTGAACTCTATTGCTTCGATACGTAGACATCTGCAAACGCTATTTCCTTGCAAGGAAGTGTCGCATTTACATTCATTTGAAGTGTAGACGAGGAATACATGACACTTCGCAAATCATTTTATATCTTACCATGAAACATAGAAATGAGATGCTATATCGCGTTTTAAGAATTATAAGAACTCTATTGCTACGATACGTAGGCATCTGCCAACGCTATTTCCTTGCAAGGAAGTGTCGCATTTACATTCATTTGAAGTGCAGACGAGGAATACATAACACTTCGCAAATCATATTATAACTTACCATGAAACATAGAAATGAGATGCGATATCGCGTTTTAAGAAGCATTAGAAATCTATTGCTACGATACGTAGACATCTGCAAACGCTGTTTCCTAGCGAGGAAGTGTCGCATTTACATTCATTTGAAGTGTAGACGAGGAATACATGATACTTCGCAAATCATATTATATCTTACCATGAAACATAGAAATGAGATGCGATATCGCATTTTAAGAAGCATTAGAACTCTATTGCTACGATACCTGGACATCTGCAGACGCTATTTCCTAGCAGGGAAGTGTGGCATTTACATTCATTTGAAGTGCAGACGAGGATTACATGACACTTCGCAAATCATATTATATCTTACCATGAAACATAGAAATGAGATGCGATATCGCGTTTTAAGAATCATAAGAACTCTATTGCTACGATACGTAGACATCTGCAAACGCTATTTCCTTGCAAGGAAGTGGCGCATTTACATTCATTTGAAGTGTAGACGAGGAATACATAACACTTCGCAAATCGTATTATATCTTACCATGAAACATAGAGATGAGATGCGATATCGCGTTCTAAGAAGCATTAGAGCACTATTGCTACGATAGGTAGACATTCGAAAACGCTATTTCCTTGCAAGGAAGTGTCGCATTCACATTCATTTGAAGTGTAGACGAGGAATACATAACACTTCGCAAATCATATTATATCTCACCATGAAACATAGAAATGAGATGCGATATCGCGTTTTATGAATCATAAGAACTCTATTGCTACGATACGTAGACATCTGCAATCGCTATTTCCTAGCGAGGAAGTGTCGCATTTACATTCATTTGAAGTGTAGACGAGGAATACACAACACTTCGCAAATCATATTATAACTTACCATGAAACATAGAAATGAGATGCGATATCTCGTTTTAAGAAGCATTTGAACTCTGTTGCTTCGATACGTAGACATCTGCAAACGCTATTTCCTTGCAAGGAAGTGTCGCATTTACATTCATTTGAAGTGCAGACGAGGAATACATAACACTTCGCAAATCATATTATAACTTACCATGAAACATAGAAATGAGATGCGATATCGCGTTTTAAGAAGCATTAGAAATCTATTGCTACGATACGTAGATATCTGCAAACGCTGTTTCCTAGCGAGGAAGTGTCGCATTTACATTCATTTGAAGTGTAGACGAGGAATACATGATACTTCGCAAATCATATTATATCTTACCATGAAACATAGAAATGAGATGCGATATCGCGTTTTAAGAAGCATTAGAACTCTATTGCTACGATACCTGGACATCTGCAGACGCTATTTCCTAGCAGGGAAGTGTGGCATTTACATTCATTTGAAGTGCAGACGAGGATTACATGACACTTCGCAAATCATAGTATATCTTACCATGAAACATAGAAATGAGATGCGATATCGCGTTTTAAGAATCATAAGAACTCTATTGCTACGATACGTAGACATCTGCAAACGCTATTTCCTTGCAAGGAAGTGTCGCATTTACATTCATTTGAAGTGTAGACGAGGAATACATAACACTTCGCAAATCGTATTATATCTTACCATGAAACATAGAGATGAGATGCGATATCGCGTTCTAAGAAGCATTAGAACACTATTGCTACGATAGGTAGACATTCGAAAACGCTATTTCCTTGCAAGGAAGTGTCGCATTCACATTCATTTGAAGTGTAGACGAGGAATACATAACACTTCGCAAATCATATTATATTTTACCATGAAACATAGAAATGAGATGCGATATCGCGTTTTAAGAATCATAAGTACACTATCACCACGATACGTAGACATCTGCAAACGCTATCTCCTTGCAAGGAAGTGTCGCATTTACATTCATTTGAATCGTAGACGAGGAATGCATAACACTTCGCAAATCATATTATATCTTACCATGAAACATAGAAATGAGATGCGATATCGCGTTTTAAGAAGCATTAGAACATTATTGCTACGATAGGTAGACATTTGCAAACGCTATTTCCTTGCAAGGAAGTGTCGCATTTACATTCATTTGAAGTGTAGACGAGGAATACATAACACTTCGCAAATCATATTATATCTTACCATGAAACATAGAAATGAGATGCGATATCGCGTTTTAAGAAGCATTAGAACTCTATTGCTACGATAACTAGATATCTGCAGACGCTATTTCCTAGCAAGGAAGTGTCGCATTTACATTCATTTGAAGTGTTGACGAGGGATACATGATACTTCGCAAATCATATTATATCTTACCACGAAACATAGAAATGAGATGCGATATCGCGTTTTAAGAAGCATTAGAACTCTATTGCTACTTTAGGCAGACATCTGCAAACGCTATTTCCTTGCAAGGAAGTGTCGCATTTACATTCATTTGAAGTGTAGACGAGGAATACATAACACATCGCAAATCATATTATATCTTACCATGAAACATAGAAATGAGATGCGATATCGCGTTTTAAGAAGCACTAGAACACTATTGCTACGATACCTAGACATCTGCAGACGCTATATCCTAGCAAGGAAGTGTAGCATTTACATTCATTTGAAGTGTACACGAGGAATACATGACACTTCTCAAATCATATTATATCTTACCATGAAACGTAGAAATGAGATGCAATATAGCGTTTTAAGAATCATAAGAACTCTATTGCTACGATACGTAGACATCTGCAAACGCTATTTCCTTGCAAGGAAGTGTCGCATTTACATTCATTTGAATCGCAGACGAGGAATGCATAACACTTCGCAATGAATATTATATCTTATCATGAAACATAGATATGAGATGCAATATCTCGTTTTAAGAAGCATTAGAACACTATTGCTACGATAGGTAGACATTTGCAAACGCTAGTTCCTTGCAAGGAAGTGTCGCTGTTACATTCATTTGAATCGTAGACGAGGAATACATAACACTTCGCAAATCATATTATATCATACCATGAAACATAGAAATGAGATGCGATATCGCGTTTTAAGAAGCATTAGAACTCTATTGCTACGATACCTAGACATCTGCAGACGCTATTTCCTAGCAAGGAAGTGTCGCATTTACATTCACTTGAAGTGTAGACGAGGAATACATAACACTTCGCAAATCATATTATATCTTACCATGAAACATAGAAATGAGTTGCGATATCGCGTTTTAAGAAGCACTAGAACACTATTGCTACGATACCTAGACATCTGCAGACGCTATATCCTAGCAAGGAAGTGTAGCATTTACATCCATTTGAAGTGTAGACGAGGAATACGTGACACTTCTCAAATCATATTATATCTTACCATGAAAGGTAGAAATGAGATGCAATATAGCGTTTTTAGAATCATAAGAATTCTATTGCTACGATACGTAGACATCTGCAAACGCTATTTCCTTGCAAGGAAGTGTCGGATTTACATTCATTAGAATCGTAGACTAGGAATGCATAACACTTCGCAAATCATATTATATCTTACCATGAAATATAGAAATGAGATGCGATATCGCGTTTTAAGAAGCATTAGAACACTATTGCTACGATAGGTAGACATTTGCAAACGCCATTTCCTTGCAAGGAAGTGTCGCATTTACATTCATTTGAATCGTAGACGAGGAATGCATAACACTTCGCAATGAATATTATATCTTATCATGAAACATAGATATGAAATGCAATATCTCGTTCTAAGAAGCATTTGAACTCTATTGCTTTGATACGTAGACATCTGCAAACGCTATTTCCTTGCACGGAAGTGTTGCATTTACATTCATTTGAAGTGTAGACGAGGAATACATAACACTTCGCAAATCATATTATATCTTACCATGAAACATAGAAATGAGATGCGATATCGTGTTTTAAGAAGCATTAGATCTCTATTGCTACGATACCTAGACATCTGCAGACGCTATTTCCTAGCAAGGAAGTGTCGCATTTACATTCACTTGAGGTGTAGACGAGGAATACATGATACTTCGCAAATCATATTATATCTTACCACGAAACATAGAAATGAGATGCGATATCGCGTTTTAAGAGGCATTAGAACTCTATTGCTACTTTAGGTAGACATCAGCAAACGCTATTTCCTTGCAAGGAAGTGTCGCATTTACATTCATTTGAAGTGTAGACGAGGAATACATAACACTTCGCAAATCATATTATATCTTACCATGAAACATAGAAATGAGTTGCGATATCGCGTTTTAAGAAGCACTAGAACACTATTGCTACGATACCTAGACATCTGCAGACGCTATATCCTAGCAAGGAAGTGTAGCATTTACATCCATTTGAAGTGTAGACGAGGAATACATGACACTTCTCAAATCATATTATATCTTACCATGAAACGTAGAAATGAGATGCAATATAGCGTTTTAAGAATCATAAGAATTCTATTGCTACGATACGTAGACATCTGCAAACGCTATTTCCTTGCAAGGAAGTGTCGCATTTACATTCATTTGAATCGTAGACGAGGAATGCATAACACTTCGCAATGAATATTATATCTTACCATGAAACATAGAAATGAGATGCGATATCGCGTTTTAAGAATCATAAGTACACTATCGCCACGATACGTAGACATCTGCAAACGCTATCTCCTTGCAAGGAAGTGTCGCATTTACATTCATTTGAATCGTAGACGAGGAATGCATAACACTTCGCAAATCATATTATTTCTTACCATGAAACATAGAAATGAGATGCGATATCGCGTTTTAAGAAGCATTAGAACACTATTGCTACGATAGGTAGACATTTGCAAACGCCATTTTCTTGCAAGGAAGTGTCGCATTTACATTCATTTGAATCGTAGACGAGGAATGCATAGCACTTCGCAATGAATATTATATCTTATCATGAAACATAGATATGAAATGCAATATCTCGTTTTAAGAAGCATTTGAACTCTATTGCTACGATACGTAGACAACTGCAAACGCTATTTCCTTGCAAGGAAGTGTCGCATTTACATTCATTTGAAGTGTAGACGAGGAATACATAACACATCGCAAATCATATTATATCTTACCATGAAACATAGAAATGAGATGCGATATCGCGTTTTAAGAAGCATTAGAACTCTATTGCTACGATACCTAGACATCTGCAGACGCTATTTCCTAGCAAGGAAGTGTCGCATTTACATTCATTTGAAGTGTAGACGAGGGATACATGATACTTCGCAAATCATATTATATCTTACCACGAAACATAGAAATGAGATGCGATATCGCGTTTTAAGAAGCATTAGAACTCTATTGCTACTTTAGGTAGACATCTGCAAACGCTATTTCCTTGCAAGGAAGTGTCGCATTTACATTCATTTGAAGTGTAGACGAGGAATACATAACACTTCGCAAATCATATTATATCTTACCATGAAACATAGAAATGAGATGCGATATCGCGTTTTAAGAAGCACTAGAACACTATTGCTACGATACCTAGACATCTGCAGACGCTATATCCTAGCAAGGAAGTGTAGCATTTACATTCATTTGAAGTGTAGACGAGGAATACATGACACTTCTCAAATCATATTATATCTTACCATGAAACGTAGAAATGAGATGCAATATAGCGTTTTAAGAATCATAAGAACTCTATTGCTACGATACGTAGACATCTGCAAACGCTATTTCCTTGCAAGGAAGTGTCGCATTTACATTCATTTGAATCGCAGACGAGGAATGCATAACACTTCGCAAATCATATTATATCATACCATGAAACATAGAAATGAGATGCGGTATCGCGTTTTAAGAATCATAAGAACCCTATTGCTACGATACGTAGACATCTGCAAACGCTATTTCCTTGCAAGGAAGTGTCGCATTTACATTCATTTGAATCGTAGACGAGGAATGCATAACACTTCGCAATGAATATTATATCTTATCATGAAACATAGATATGAGATGCAATATCTCGTTTTAAGAAGCATTAGAACACTATTGCTACGATAGGTAGACATTTGCAAACGCTAGTTCCTTGCAAGGAAGTGTCGCTGTTACATTCATTTGAATCGTAGACGAGGAATGCATAACACTTCGCAATGAATATTATATCTTATCATGAAACATAGATATGAGATGCAATATCTCGTTTTAAGAAGCATTTGAACTCGATTGCTTCGATACGTAGACATCTGCAAACGCCATTTCCTTGCAAGGAAGTGTCGCATTTACATTCATTTGAATCGTAGACGAGGAATGCATAACACTTCGCAAATCATATTATATCTTACCATGAATCATAGAAATGAGATGCGATATCGCGTTTTAAGAATCATTTGAACTCTACTGCTGCGATACTTAGACATCTGCAAACGCTATCTCCTTGCAAGGAAGTGTCGCATTTACATTCATTTGAATCGTAGACGAGGAATGCATAACTCTTCGCAATGAATATTATATCTTATCATGAAACATAGATATGAGATGCAATATCTCGTTCTAAGAAGCATTTAAACTCTATTGCTTCGATACGTAGACATCTGCAAACGCTATTTCCTTGCAAGGAAGTGTCGCATTTACATTCATTTGAAGTGTAGACGAGGAATACATAACACTTCGCAAATCATATTATATCTTACCATGAAACATAGAAGTGAGATGCGATATCGCGTTTTAAGAAGCATTAGAACTCTATTGCTACGATACCTAGACATCTGCAGACGCTATTTCCTAGCAAGGAAGAGCCGCATTTACATTCATTTGAAGTGGAGACGAGGATTACATGACACTTCGCAAATCATATTATATCTTACCATGAAACATAGAAGTGAGATGCGATATCGCGTTTTAAGAAGCATTAGAACTCTATTGCTACGATACCTAGACATCTGCAGACGCTATTTCCTAGCAAGGAAGTGTCGCATTTACATTCATTTGAATCGTAGACGATGAATGCACATCACTTCGCAATGAATATTATATCTTATCATGAAACATACATACGAGATGCAATATCTCGTTTTAGGAAGCATTTGAACTCTATTGCTTCGATAGGTAGACATCTGCAAGCGCTATTTCCTTGCAAGGAAGTGTCGCATTTACATTCATTTGAACTGTAGACGTGGAATACATAACACTTCGCAAATCATATTATATCTTACCATGAAACATAGAAATGAGATGCGATATCGCGTTTTAAGAAGCATTAGAACTCTATTGCTACGATACCTAGACATCTGCAGATTCTATTTCCTAGCAAGGAAGTGTCGCATTTACATTCATTTGATGTGTAGACGAGGAATACATAACACTTCGCAAATCATATTATATCTTACCACGAACCATTGAAATGAGATGCGATATCGCGTTTTAAGAAGCATTAGAACACTATTGCTACGATAGGTAGACATTTGCAAACGCCGTTTCCTTGCAAGGAAGTGTCGCATTTACATTCATTTGAATCGTAGACGAGGAATGCATAGCACTTCGCAATGAATATTATATCTTATCATGAAACATAGATATGAAATGCAATATCTCGTTTTAAGAAGCATTTGAACTCCATTGCTACGATACGTAGACATCTGCAAACGCTATTTCCCTGCAAGGAAGTGTCGCATTTACATTCATTTGAATCGTAGACGAGGAATGCATAACACTTCGCAAATCATATTATATCTTACCATGAAACATAGAAGTGAGATGCGATATCGCGTTTTAAGAAGCATTAGAAATCTATTGCTACTTTAGGTAGACATCTGCAAACGCTATTTCCTTGCAAGGAAGTGTCGCATTTACATTCATTTGAAGTGTAGACGAGGAATACATAACACTTCGCAAATCATATTATATCTTACCATGAAACATAGTAATGAGATGCGATATCGCGCTTTAAGAAGCATTAGAACTCTATTGCTACTTTAGGTAGACATCTGCAAATGCTATTTCCTTGCAAGGAAGTGCCGCATTTACATTCATTTGAATCGTAGACGAGGAATGCATAACACTTCGCAATGAATATTATATCTTATCATGAAGCAAAGATATGAGATGCAATATCTCGTTTTAAGAAGCATTAGAACACTATTGCTACGATAGGTAGACATTTGCAAACGCTATTTCCTTGCAAGGAAGTGTCGCATTTACATTCATTTGAAGTGTAGACGAGGAATACATAACACTTCGCAAATCATATTATATCTTACCATGAAACATAGAAATGAGATGCGATATCGCGTTTTAAGAAGCATTAGAACTCTATTGCTACTTCAGGTAGACATCTGCAAACGCTATTTCCTTGCAAGGAAGTGTCGCATTTACATTCATTTGAAGTGTAGACGAGGTATACATAACACTTCGCAATGAATATTATATCTTATCATGAAACATAGATATGAAATGCAATATCTCGTTTTAAGAAGCATTTGAACTCTGTTGCTACGATACGTAGACATCTGCAAACGCTATTTCCTTGCAAGGAAGTGTCGCATTTACATTCATTTGAAGTGTAGACGAGGAATACATAACACTTCGCAAATCATATTATATCTTACCATGAAACATAGAAATGAGATGCGATATCGCGTTTTAAGAAGCACTAGAACACTATTGCTACGATACCTAGACATCTGCAGACGCTATATCCTAGCAAGGAAGTGTAGCATTTACATTCATTTGAAGTGTAGACGAGGAATACATGACACTTCTCAAATCATATTATATCTTACCATGAAACGTAGAAATGAGATGCAATATAGCGTTTTAAGAATCATAAGAACTCTATTGCTACGATACGTAGACATCTGCAAACGCTATTTCCTTGCAAGGAAGTGTCGCATTTACATTCATTTGAATCGCAGACGAGGAATGCATAACACTTCGCAAATCATATTATATCATACCATGAAACATAGAAATGAGATGCGGTATCGCGTTTTAAGAATCATAAGAACCCTATTGCTACGATACGTAGACATCTGCAAACGCTATTTCCTTGCAAGGAAGTGTCGCATTTACATTCATTTGAATCGTAGACGAGGAATGCATAACACTTCGCAATGAATATTATATCTTATCATGAAACATAGATATGAGATGCAATATCTCGTTTTAAGAAGCATTAGAACACTATTGCTACGATAGGTAGACATTTGCAAACGCTAGTTCCTTGCAAGGAAGTGTCGCTGTTACATTCATTTGAATCGTAGACGAGGAATGCATAACACTTCGCAATGAATATTATATCTTATCATGAAACATAGATATGAGATGCAATATCTCGTTTTAAGAAGCATTTGAACTCGATTGCTTCGATACGTAGACATCTGCAAACGCCATTTCCTTGCAAGGAAGTGTCGCATTTACATTCATTTGAATCGTAGACGAGGAATGCATAACACTTCGCAAATCATATTATATCTTACCATGAATCATAGAAATGAGATGCGATATCGCGTTTTAAGAATCATTTGAACTCTATTGCTGCGATACTTAGACATCTGCAAACGCTATCTCCTTGCAAGGAAGTGTCGCATTTACATTCATTTGAATCGTAGACGAGGAATGCATAACTCTTCGCAATGAATATTATATCTTATCATGAAACATAGATATGAGATGCAATATCTCGTTCTAAGAAGCATTTAAACTCTATTGCTTCGATACGTAGACATCTGCAAACGCTATTTCCTTGCAAGGAAGTGTCGCATTTACATTCATTTGAAGTGTAGACGAGGAATACATAACACTTCGCAAATCATATTATATCTTACCATGAAACATAGAAGTGAGATGCGATATCGCGTTTTAAGAAGCATTAGAACTCTATTGCTACGATACCTAGACATCTGCAGACGCTATTTCCTAGCAAGGAAGAGCCGCATTTACATTCATTTGAAGTGGAGACGAGGATTACATGACACTTCGCAAATCATATTATATCTTACCATGAAACATAGAAGTGAGATGCGATATCGCGTTTTAAGAAGCATTAGAACTCTATTGCTACGATACCTAGACATCTGCAGACGCTATTTCCTAGCAAGGAAGTGTCGCATTTACATTCATTTGAATCGTAGACGATGAATGCACATCACTTCGCAATGAATATTATATCTTATCATGAAACATACATACGAGATGCAATATCTCGTTTTAGGAAGCATTTGAACTCTATTGCTTCGATAGGTAGACATCTGCAAGCGCTACTTCCTTGCAAGGAAGTGTCGCATTTACATTCATTTGAACTGTAGACGTGGAATACATAACACTTCGCAAATCATATTATATCTTACCATGAAACATAGAAATGAGATGCGATATCGCGTTTTAAGAAGCATTAGAACTCTATTGCTACGATACCTAGACATCTGCAGATTCTATTTCCTAGCAAGGAAGTGTCGCATTTACATTCATTTGATGTGTAGACGAGGAATACATAACACTTCGCAAATCATATTATATCTTACCACGAACCATTGAAATGAGATGCGATATCGCGTTTTAAGAAGCATTAGAACACTATTGCTACGATAGGTAGACATTTGCAAACGCCGTTTCCTTGCAAGGAAGTGTCGCATTTACATTCATTTGAATCGTAGACGAGGAATGCATAGCACTTCGCAATGAATATTATATCTTATCATGAAACATAGATATGAAATGCAATATCTCGTTTTAAGAAGCATTTGAACTCCATTGCTACGATACGTAGACATCTGCAAACGCTATTTCCCTGCAAGGAAGTGTCGCATTTACATTCATTTGAATCGTAGACGAGGAATGCATAACACTTCGCAAATCATATTATATCTTACCATGAAACATAGAAGTGAGATGCGATATCGCGTTTTAAGAAGCATTAGAAATCTATTGCTACTTTAGGTAGACATCTGCAAACGCTATTTCCTTGCAAGGAAGTGCCGCATTTACATTCATTTGAATCGTAGACGAGGAATGCATAACACTTCGCAATGAATATTATATCTTATCATGAAGCAAAGATATGAGATGCAATATCTCGTTTTAAGAAGCATTAGAACACTATTGCTACGATAGGTAGACATTTGCAAACGCTATTTCCTTGCAAGGAAGTGTCGCATTTACATTCATTTGAAGTGTAGACGAGGAATACATAACACTTCGCAAATCATATTATATCTTACCATGAAACATAGAAATGAGATGCGATATCGCGTTTTAAGAAGCATTAGAACTCTATTGCTACTACAGGTAGACATCTGCAAACGCTATTTCCTTGCAAGGAAGTGTCGCATTTACATTCATTTGAAGTGTAGACGAGGTATACATAACACTTCGCAATGAATATTATATCTTATCATGAAACATAGATATGAAATGCAATATCTCGTTTTAAGAAGCATTTGAACTCTGTTGCTACGATACGTAGACATCTGCAAACGCTATTTCCTTGCAAGGAATTGTCGCATTTACATTCATTTGAAGTGTAGACGCGGAATACATAACACCTCGCAATGAATATTATATCTTACGATGAAACATTGAAATGAGATGCGATATCGCGTTTTAAGAAGCATTAGAACACCATTGCTACGATAGGTAGACATTTGCAAACGCCATTTCCTTGCAAGGAAGTGTCGCATTTACATTCATTTGAATCGTAGACGCGGAATGCATAGCACTTCGCAATGAATATTATATCTTATCATGAAACATAGATATGAAATGCAATATCTCGTTTTAAGAAGCATTTAAACACTATTGCTACGATACGTAGACATCTGCAAACGCTATTTCCTTGCAAGGAAGTGTCGCATTTACATTCATTTGAAGTGTAGACGAGGAATACATAACACTTCGCAAATCATATAATATCTTACCATGAAACATAGGAATCAGATGCGATATCACGTTTTAATAAGCATTTGAAATCTATTGCTACGATACATAGACATCTGCAAACGCTATTTCCTTGCAAGGAAGTGTCGCATTTACATTCACTTGAAGTGTAGACGAGGAATACATGATACTTCGCAAATCATATTATATCTTACCATGAATCATAGAAATGAGATGCGACATCGCGTTTTAAGAATCATTTGAACTCTATTGCTACGATACGTAGACATCTGCAAACGCTATCTCCTTGCAAGGAAGTGTCGCATTTACATTCATTTGAATCGTAGACGAGGAATGCATAACTCTTCGCAATGAATATTATATCTTATCATGAAACATAGATATGAGATGCAATATCTCGTTTTAAGAAGCATTTGAACTCTATTGCTTCGATACGTAGACATCTGCAAACGCTAATGCCTTGCAAGGAAGTGTCGCATTTACATTCATTTGAAGTGTAGACGAGGAATACATAACACTTCGCAAATCATATTATATCTTACCATGAAACATAGAAGTGAGATGCGATATCGCGTTTTAAGAAGCATTAGAAATCTATTGCTACGATACGTAGACATCTGCAAACGCTATTTCCTAGCGAGGAAGTGTCGCATTCACATTCATTTGAAGTGTAGACGACGAATACATAACCCTTCGCAAATCATATTATATCTTACCATGAAACATAGAAATGAGATGCGATATCGCGTTTTAAGAAGCATTAGAACTCTATTGCTACTTTAGGTAGACATCTGCAAACGCTATTTCTTTGCAAGGAAGTGTCGCATTTACATTCATTTGAAGTGTAGACGAGGAGTACATGACACTTCGCAAATCATATTTTATCTTACCATGAAACATAGAAATGAGATGCGATATCGCGTTTTAAGAATCATAAGAACTCTATTGCCACGATACGTAGACATCTGCAAACGCTATTTCCTTGCAAGGAAGTGTCGCATTTACATTCATTTGAATCGTAGACGAGGAATACATAACACTTCGCAAATCATATTATATCTTACCATGAAACATAGAAATGAGATGCGATATCGCGTTTTAAGAAGCATTAGAACTCTATTGCTACGATACCTAGACATCTGCAGACGCTATTTCCTAGCAAGGAAGTGTCGCATTTACATTCATTTGAAGTGTAGACGAGGAATACATAACACTTCGCAAATCATATTATATCTTACCATGAAACATAGAAATTAGATGCGATATCGCGTTTTAAGAAGCATTAGAACACTATTGCTACGATACCTAGACATCTGCAGACGCTATTTCCTAGCAAGGAAGTGTCGCATTTACATTCATTTGAAGTGTAGACGAGGAATACATGACACTTCGCAAATCATATTATATCCTACCATGAAACATAGAAATGAGATGCGATATCGCGTTTTTAGAAGCATTAGAAAGCTATTGCTACGATACGTAGACATCTGCAAACGCTATTTCCTAGCGAGGAAGTGTCGCATTTACATTCATTTGAAGTGTAGACGAGGAATACATAACACTTCGCAAATCATATTATGTCTTACCATGAAACATAGAAATGAGATGCGATATCGCGTCTTAAGTATCATAAGAACTCTATTCCTACGATACGTAGACTTCTGCAAACGCTATTTCCTTGCAAGGAAGTGTCGCATTTACATTCATTTGAATCGTAGACGAGGAATGCATAACACTTCGAAATGAATATTATATCTTATCATGAAACATAGATATGTGATGCAATATCTCGTTTTAAGAAGGATTTGAACTCTATTGCTTCGATACGTAGACATCTGCAAACCCTATTTCCTTGCAAGGAAGTGTCGCATTTACATTCATTTGAATCGTAGACGAGGAATGCATAACACTTCGAAATGAATATTACATCTTATCATGAAACATAGATATGAAATGCAATATCTCGTTTTAAGAAGCATTTGAACTCTATTGCTACTTTAGGTAGACATCTGCAAACGCTATTTCCTTGCAAGGAAGTGTCGCATTTACATTCATTTGAAGTGTAGACGAGGAATACATAACACTTCGCAAATCATATTATATCTTACCATGAAACATAGAAATGAGATGCGATATCTCGTTTTAAGAAGCATTTGAACTCTGTTGCTTCGATACGTAGACATCTGCAAACGCTATTTCCTTGCAAGGAAGTGTCGCATTTACATTCATTTGAAGTGTAGACGAGGAATGCATAACACTTCGCAAATCATATTATATCTTACCATGAAACATAGAAATGAGATGCGATATCGCGTTTTAAGAAGCATTAGATATCTATTGCTACGATACGTAGACATCTGCAAACGCTATTTCCTAGCGAGGAAGTGTCGCATTCACATTCATTTGAAGTGTAGACGAGGAATACATGACACTTCGCTGATCATATTATATCTTACCATGAAACATAGAAATGAGATGCGATATCTCGTTTTATGAAGCATTTGAACTCTATTGCTTCGATACGTAGACATCTGCAAACGCTATTTCCTTGCAAGGAAGTGTCGCATTTACATTCATTTGAAGTGTAGACGAGGAATACATAACACTTCGCAAATCATATTATATCTTACCACGAAACATAGAAATGAGATGCGTTATCGCGTTTTAAGAATCATAAGGACTCTATTGGTACGATACGTAGACATCTGCAAACGCTATTTCCTTGCTAGGAAGTGTCGCATTTACATTCATTTGAAGTGTAGACGAGGAACACATAACACTTCGCAAATCATATTATATCTTACCATGAAACATAGAAATGAGATGCGATATCTCGTTTTAAGAAGCATTTGAACTCTGTTGCTTCGATACATAGACATCTGCAAACGCTATTTCCTTGCCAGGAAGTGTCGCATTTACATTCATTTGAAGTGTAGACGAGGAATGCATAACACTTCGCAAATCGCATTATATCTTACCATGAAACATAGAGATGAGATGCGATATCGCGTTCTAAGAAGCATTAGAACAGTATTGCTACGATAGGTAGACATTCGAAAACGCTATTTCCTTGCAAGGAAGTGTCGCATTCACATTCATTTGAAGTGTAGACGAGGAATACATAACACTTCGCAAATCATATTATATCTTACCATGAAACATAGAAATGAGATGCGTTATCGCGTTTTAAGAATCATAAGGACTCTATTGCTACGATAGGTAGACATCTGCAAACGCTATTTCCTTGCAAGGAAGTGTCGCATTTACATTCATTTGAAGTGTAGACGAGGAATACATAACACATCGCAAATCATATTATATTTTACCATGAAACATAGAAAGGAGATGCGCTATCGCGTTTTAAGAATCATAAGAACTCTATTGCTACGATACGTAGACATTTGCAAACGCTATTTCCTTGCAAGGAAGTGTCACATTTACATTCGTTTGAATCGTAGACGAGGAATACATGATACTTCGCAAATCATATTATATCTTACCATGAAACATAGAAATGAGATGCGATATCGCGTTTTAAGAAGCATTAGAACACTATTGCTACGATAGATAGACATTCGCAGACGCTATTTCCTTGCAAGGAAGTGTCGCATTTACATTCATTTGAAGTGTAGACGAGGAATACATAACACTTCGCAAATCATATTATATCTTACCATGAAACATAGAAGTGAGATGCGATATCGCGTTTTAAGAAGCATTAGAACTCTATTGCTACGATACGTAGACATCTGCAAACTCTATTTCCTTGCAAGGAAGTGTCGCATTTACATTCATTTGAATCGTAGACGAGGAATACATAACACTTCGCAAATCATATTATATCTTACCATGAAACATAGAAATGAGATGCGATATCGCGTTTTAAGAAGCATTAGAACTCTATTGCTACTTTAGGTAGACATCTGCAAACGCTATTTCCTTGCAAGGAAGTGTCGCATTTACATTCATTTGAAGTGTAGACGAGGAATGCATAACACTTCGCAAATCATATTATATCTTACCATGAAACATAGAAATGAGATGCGATATCGCGTTTTAAGAAGCATTAGATATCTATTGCTACGATACGTAGACATCTGCAAACGCTATTTCCTAGCGAGGAAGTGTCGCATTCACATTCATTTGAAGTGTAGACGAGGAATACATGACACTTCGCTGATCATATTATATCTTACCATGAAACATAGAAATGAGATGCGATATCTCGTTTCATGAAGCATTTGAACTCTATTGCTTCGATACGTAGACATCTGCAAACGCTATTTCCTTGCAAGGAAGTGTCGCATTTACATTCATTTTAAGTGTAGACGAGGAATACATAACACTTCGCAAATCATATCATATCTTACCACGAAACATAGAAATGAGATGCGTTATCGCGTTTTAAGAATCATAAGGACTCTATTGGTACGATACGTAGACATCTGCAAACGCTATTTCCTTGCTAGGAAGTGTCGCATTTACATTCATTTGAAGTGTAGACGAGGAATACATAACACTTCGCAAATCATATTATATCTTACCATGAAACACAGAAATGAGATGCGATATCTCGTTTTAAGAAGCATTTGAACTCTGTTGCTTCGATACGTAGACATCTGCAAACGCTATTTCCTTGCAAGGAAGTGTCGCATTTACATTCATTTGAAGTGCAGACGAGGAATACATGATATTTCGCAAATCATATTATATCTTACCATGAAACATAGAAATGAGATGCGTTATCGCGTTTTAAGAATCATAAGGACTCTATTGGTACGATACGTAGACATCTGCAAACGCTATTTCCTTGCTAGGAAGTGTCGCATTTACATTCATTTGAAGTGGAGACGAGGAATACATAACACTTCGCAAATCATATTATATCTTACCATGAAACATAGAAATGAGATGCGATATCTCGTTTTAAGAAGCATTTGAACTCTGTTGCTTCGATACGTAGACATCTGCAAACGCTATTTCCTAGCAGGGAAGTGTGGCATTTACATTCATTTGAAGTGTAGACGAGGATTACATGACACTTCGCAAATCATATTATATCTTACCATGAAACATAGAAATGAGATGCGATATCGCGTTTTAAGAATCATAAGAACTCTATTGCTACGATATCGTAGCAATAGAGTTCTAATGCTTCTTAAAACGCGATATCGCATCTCACTGCTATGATTCATGAGAAGATATAATATTCAATATGGAGTGTTATGTATACCTCGTACTCACTTCAAAAGAATGTAAATGCGACCCTTCCATCCTAGGAAATAGCGTTTGCAGATGTCTACGTATCGTAGCATTAGAGTTCTAGTGCTTCTTAGAACGCGATATCGCATCTCACTTCTATGTTTCATGATAAGATATAATATTCATTGCGAAGTGTCATGTATATCTCGTATTCACATCAAAAGAATGTAAATGCGACACTTCCATGCTAGGAAATAGCGTTTTCAGATGTCTACGTATCGCAGCAATTGAGTTCCAATGCTTCCTAAAACGCGATATCGCATCTCTCTTCTATGTTTCATGAGAAGGTATAATATTCATTGCGAAGCGTCATGTATACCTCGTATTCAATACACAAGAATGTAAATGCGACACTTCCTTGCTAGGAAATATTGTTTGCAGATGTCTACGTATCATAGCAATAGAGTACTAATGCTTCTTAAAACGAGATGTCGTATTTCATTTCTATGTTTCGTAATAAGATATAATATTCATCGTGTAATGTTATGTATACCTCGTATTCACTTCGGAGGAATGTAAGTGCGAAATTTCCTTGCTAGAAAATAGAGTTTGCAGATGTCTACGTATATAGGCAGTAGAGTGCTAATGCTTCTCAAAACTCGATATAGCACCTCATTCCTATGTTTCATGATAAGATATAATATTCATTGCGAAGTGTCATGTATATCTCGCATTCACTTCAAAAGAACGTAAATAAGACACTTCCATGCTAGGAAATAGCGTTTGCAGATGTCTACGTATCGTAGAGTTCTAGTGCTTCTTAGAACGCGATATCGCTTCTCACTGCTATGTTTCATGAGAAGATATAATATTCATTGCGAAGTGTCATGTATATCTCGTATTCACATCAAAAACATGTAAATGCGACACTTCCATGCTAGGAAATAGCGTTTGCAGATGTCTACGTATCGCAGCAATAGAGTTCCAATGCTTCCTAAAACGCGATATCGCATCTCTCTTCTATGTTTCATGATAAGGTATAATATTCATTGCGAAGTGCCATGTATACCTCGTATTCACTTCAGAAGAATGTAAATGCGACACTTCCTTGCTAGGAAATATTGTTTGCAGATGTCTACGTATCACAGCAATAGAGTACTAATGCTTCTTAAAACGAGATGTCGTATTTCATTTCTATGTTTCGTAATAAGATATAATATTCATTGTGTAATGTTATGTATACCTCGTATTCACTTCAGTGGAATGTAAGTGCGAAATTTCCTTGCTAGGAAATAGAGTTTGCAGATGTCTACGTATATAGGCAATAGAGTTCTAATGCTTCTCAATACTCGATATAGCACCTCATTCCTATGTTTCATGATAAGATATAATATTCATTGCGAAGTGTCATGTATATCTCGTATTCACATCAAAAGAATGTAAATGCGACACTTCCGTGCTAGGAAATAGCGTTTGCAGATGTCTACGTATCGCAGCAATAGAGTTCCAATGCTTCCTAAAACGTGATATCGCATCTCTCTTCTATGTTTCATGAGAAGGTATAATATTCATTGCGAAGCGTCATGTATACCTCGTATTCACTTCAAATGAATGTAAATGCGACACTTCCATGCTAGGAAATAGCGTTTGCAGATGTCTACGTATCGTAGCAATGGAGTTCTAATGCTTCTTAAAACGCGATATCGCATCTCACTGCTATGTTTCATGAGAAGATATAATATTCATTATGGAGTGTTATGTATACCTCGTACTCACTTCAAAAGAATGTAAATGCGACCCTTCCATCCTAGGAAATAGCGTTTGCAGATGTCTACGTATCGTAGCAATAGAGTTCTAGTGCTTCTTAGAACGCGATATCGCATCTCACTTCTATGTTTCATGATAAGATATAATATTCATTGCGAAGTGTCATGTATATCTCGTATTCACATCAAAAGAATGTAAACGCGACACTTCCATGCTAGGAAATAGCGTTTGCATATGTCTACGTATCGCAGCAATAGAGTTCCAATGCTTCCTAAAACGCGATATCGCATCTCTCTTCTATGTTTCATGAGAAGGTATAATATTCATTGCGAAGCGTCATGTATACCTCGTATTCACTTCACAAGAATGTAAATGCGACACTTCCTTGCTAGGAAATATTGTTTGCAGATGTCTACGTATCATAGCAATAGAGTACTAATGCTTCTTAAAACGAGATGTCGTATTTCATTTCTATGTTCCGTAATAAGGTATAATATTCATTGTGTAATGTTATGTATACCTCGTATTCACTTCAGTGGAATGTAAGTGCCACATGTCCATGCTAGGAAATAGAGTTTGCAGATGTCTACGCATATTAGCAATAGAGTTCTAATGCTTCTCAAAACGCGATATAGCACCTCATTCCTATGTTTCATGATAAGATATAATATTCATTGCGAAGTGTCATGTATATCTCGTATTCACTTCAAAAGAATGTAAATGCGACACTTCCATGCGAGGAAATAACGTTTGCAGATGTCTACGTATCGCAGCAATAGAGTTGAATGCTTCCTAAAACGCGATATCGCACCTCTCTTCTATGTTTCATGATAAGGTATAATATTCATTGCGAAGTGTCATGTATACCTCGTATTCACTTCAAAAGAATGTAAATGCGACACTTCCATGCTAGGAAATAGCGTTTGCAGATGTCTACGTATCGTAGCAATAGAGTTCTAATGCTTCTTAAAACGCGATATCGCATCCCACTGCTATGTTTCATGATAAGATATAATATTCATTATGGAGTGATATGTATACCTCGTACTCACTTCAAAAGAAAGTAAATGCGACCCTTCCATGCTAGGGAATAGCCTTTGCAGATGTCTACGTATCGTAGCAATAGAGTTCTAATGCTTCTTAAAACGCGATATCGCATCTCACTGCTATGTTTCATGATAAGATATAATATTCATTATGGAGTGATATGTATACCTCGTACTCACTTCAAAAGAAAGTAAATGCGACACTTCCATGCTAGGAAGTAGCGTTTGCAGATGTCTACGTATCGTAGCAATAGGGTTCTAATGCTTCTTAAAATGCGATATCGCATCACACTTCTATGTTTCATGATAAGATATAATATTCATTGCGAAATGTCATGTATACCTCGTATTCACTCCAAATGAACGTAAATAAGACACTTCCATGCTAGGAAATAGCGTTCGCAGATGTCTACGTATCGTAGCAATAGAGTTCTAATGCTTCTTAGAACGCGATATCGCATCTCACTTCTATGTTTCATGATAAGATATAATATTCACTACGAAGTGTCATGTATACCTCGTATTCACTTCAAATGAATGTAAATAAGACACTTCCATGCTAGGAAATAGCGTTTGCAGATGTCTACGTATCACAGCAATAGAGCACTAATACTTCTTAGAACGAGATGTCGTATTTCATTTCTATGTTTCGTAATAAGATATAATATTCATTGTGTAATCTTATGTATACCTCGTATTCACTT
Organism: Xylocopa sonorina; assembly: GCF_050948175.1. NCBI lineage: Eukaryota > Metazoa > Arthropoda > Insecta > Hymenoptera > Apidae > Xylocopa > Xylocopa sonorina. Next base: position 6,712 of record NW_027490888.1, on the reverse strand, counting down.
CAGTGAAATGTAAGTGCGAAATTTCCTTGCTAGGAAATAGAGTTTGCAGATGTCTACGTATCACAGCAATAGAGTACTAATGCTTCTTAAAACGAGATGTCGTATTTCACTTCTATGTTTCGTAATAAGATATAATATTCATTGTGTAATGTTATGTATACCTCGTATACACTTCAGTGGCATGTAAGTGCGAAACTTCCTTGCTAGGAAATAGAGTTTGCAGATGTCTACGTATAATAGCAATAGAGTTCTAATGCTTCTCAAAACGCGATATAGCACCTCATTCCTATGTTTCATGATAAGCTATAATATTCATTGCGAAGTGTCATGTATATCTCCTATTCACTTCAAAAGAATGTAAATGCGACACTTCCATGCTAGGAAATAGCGGTTGCGGATGTCTACGTATCGCAGCAATAGAGTTCTAATGCTTCCTAAAACGCGATATCGCATCTCTCTTCTATGTTTCATGATAAGGTATAATATTCATTGAAAGTGTCATGTATACCTCGTATTCACTTCAAGTGAATGTAAATGCGACACTTCCATGCTAGGAAATAGCTTCTGCAGATGTCTACGTATCGTAGCAATAGAGTTCTAATGCTTCTTAAAACGCGATATCGCATCTCACTGCTATGTTTCATGATAAGATATAATATTCATTATGGAGTGTTATGTATACCTCGTACTCACTTCAAAAGAATGTAAATGCGACCCTTCCATGCTAGAAAATAGCCTTTGCAGATGTCTACGTATCGTAGCTATAGAGTTCTAATGCTTCTCAAAACGCGATATAGCACCTCATTCCTATGTTTCATGATAAGATATAATATTCATTGCGAAGTGTCATGTATACCTCGTATTCACTTCAAATGAATGTAAATGCGACACTTCCATGCTAGGAAATAGCGTTTGCAGATGTCTACGTATCGTAGCAATAGAGTTCTAATGCTTCTTAAAACGCGATATCGCATCTCACTGTTATGTTTCATGATAAGATATAATATTCATTGCGAAGTGTCATGTATACCTCGTATTCACATCAAAAGAATGTAAATGCGACACTTCCATGCTAGGAAATAGCGTTTGCAGATGTCTACGTATCGTAGCAATAGAGTTCTAGTGCTTCTTAGAAGGCGATATCGCATCTCACCTCTATGTTTCATGATAAGATATAATATTCATTGCGAAGTGTCATGTATACCACGTATTCACTTCAAAAGAACGTAAATAAGACACTTCCATGCTAGGAAATAGCGTTTGCAGATGTCTACGTATCACAGCAATAGAGTACTAATGCTTCTTAAAACGAGATGTCGTATTTCATTTCTATGTTTCGTAATAAGGTATATTATTCATTGTGTAATGTTATGTATACCTCGTATTCACTTCAGTGGAATGTAAGTGCGAAATTTCCTTGCTAGGAAATAGCGTTTGCAGATGTCTACGTATCGCAGCAATAGAGTTCCAATGCTTCCTAAAACGCGATATCGCATCTCTCTTCTATGTTTCATGAGAAGATATAATATTCATTATGGAGTGTTATGTATACCTCGTACTCACTTCAAAAGAATGTAAATGCGACCCTTCCATCCTAGGAAATAGCGTTTGCAGATGTCTACGTATCGTAGCAATAGAGTTCTAGTGCTTCTTAGAAGGCGATATCGCATCTCACTTCTATGTTTCATGATAAGATATAATATTCATTGCGAAGTGTCATGTATACCACGTATTCACTTCAAAAGAACGTAAATAAGACACTTCCATGCTAGGAGATAGCGTTTGCAGATGTTTACGTATCGTAGCAATAGAGCTCTAATGCTTCTCAAAACGCGATAGCACCTCATTCCTACGTTTCATGATAAGATATAATATTCATTGCGAAGTGTCATGTATACCTCGTATTCACTTCAAAAGAATGTAAATGCGACACTTCCATGCTAGGAAATAGGGTTTGCAGATGTCTACGTATCGTAGCAATAGATTTCTAATGCTTCTCAAAACGCGATATAGCACCTCATTCCTATGTTTCATGATGAGATATAATATTCATTGCGAAGTGTCACGTATACCTCGTATTCACTTCAAAAGAATGTAAATGCGATACTTCCATGCTAGGAAATAGCGTTTGCAGATGTCTACGTATCGCAGCAATAGAGATCCAATGCTTCCTAAAACGCGATATCGCATCACTCTTCTATGTTTCATGATAAGGTATAATATTCATTACGAAGTGTCATGTATACCTCGTATTCAATACACAAGAATGTAAATGCGACACTTCCATGCTAGGAAATAGGGTTTGCAGATGTCTACGTATCGTAGCAATAGATTTCTAATGCTTCTCAAAACGCGATATAGCACCTCATTCCTATGTTTCATGATGAGATATAATATTCATTGCGAAGTGTCACGTATACCTCGTATTCACTTCAAAAGAATGTAAATGCGATACTTTCTTGCTAGGAAATAGCGTTTGCAGATGTCTACGTATCGCAGCAATAGAGTTCCAATGCTTCCTAAAACGCGATATCGCATCTCTCTTCTATGTTTCATGAGAAGATATAATATTCATTATGGAGTGTTATGTATACCTCGTACTCACTTCAAAAGAATGTAAATGCGACCCTTCCATCCTAGGAAATAGCGTTTGCAGATGTCTACGTATCGTAGCAATAGAGTTCTAGTGCTTCTTAGAAGGCGATATCGCATCTCACTTCTATGTTTCATGATAAGATATAATATTCATTGCGAAGTGTCATGTATACCACGTATTCACTTCAAAAGAACGTAAATAAGACACTTCCATGCTAGGAGATAGCGGTTTGCAGATGTTTACGTATCGTAGCAATAGAGCTCTAATGCTTCTCAAAACTCGATATAGCACCTCATTCCTATGTTTCATGATAAGATGTAATATTCATTGCGAAGTGTCATGTATATCTCGTATTCACATCAAAAGAATGTAAATGCGACACTTCCATGCTAGGAAATAGCGTTTGCAGATGTTTACGTATCGCAGCAATAGAGTTCCAATGCTTCCTAAAACGCGATATCGCATCTCTCTTCTATGTTTCATGAGAAGGTATAATATTCATTGCGAAGCGTCATGTATACCTCGTATTCACTTCAAATGAATGTAAATGCGACACTTCCATGCTAGGAAATAGCGTTTGCAGATGTCTACGTATCGCAGCAATAGAGATCCAATGCTTCCTAAAACGCGATATCGCATCACTCTTCTATGTTTCATGATAAGGTATAATATTCATTACGAAGTGTCATGTATACCTCGTATTCACTTCAAATGAATGTAAATGCGACACTTCCATGCTAGGAAATAGCGTTTGCAGATGTCTACGTATCGCAGCAATAGAGATCCAATGCTTCCTAAAACGCGATATCGCATCACTCTCCTATGTTTCATGACAAGGTATAATATTCATAGCGAAGTGTCATGTATACCTCGTATTCACTTCAAATGAATGTAAATGCGACACTTCCATGCTAGGAAATAGCATTTGCAGATGTCTACGTATCGCAGCAATAGAGTTCTAGTGCTTCTTAAAACGCGATATCGCATCTCACTGCTATGTTTCATGATAGGATATAATATTCATTATGGAGTGATATGTATACCTCGTACTCACTTCAAAAGAAAGTAAATGCGACCCTTCCATGCTAGGGAATAGCCTTTGCAGATGTCTGCGTATCGTAGCAATATAGTTCTAATGCTTCTTAAAACGAGATGTCGCAACTCATTCCTATGTTTCATGATAAGCTATAATATTCATTGCGAAGTGTCATGTATACCTCGTATTCACTTCAAAAGAATGTAAATGCGTCACTTCCATGCTAGGAAATAGCGTTTGCAGATGTCTACGTATCGCAGCAATAGAGATCCAATGCTTCCTAAAACGCGATATCGCATCATTCTTCTATGTTTCATGATAAGGTATAATATTCATTACGAAGTGTCATGTATACCACGTATTCACTTCAAATGAATGTAAATGCGACACTTCCATGCTAGGAAAATTGCGTTTGCAGATGTCTACGTATCGTAGCAATAGAGTTCTAATGCTTCCTAAAACGCGATATCGCATCTCACTGCTATGTTTCATGATAAGGTATAATATTCATTGCGAAGCGTCATGTATACCTCGTATTCACTTCAAATGAATGTAATTGCGACACTTCCATGCTAGGAAATAGCGTTTGCAGATGTCTACGTATCGTAGCAATAGAGTTCTAATGCTTCTTAAAACGCGATATCGCATCTCACTGCTATGATTCATGAGAAGATATAATATTCAATATGGAGTGTTATGTATACCTCGTACTCACTTCAAAGAATGTAAATGCGACCCTTCCATCCTAGGAAATAGCGTTTGCAGATGTCTACGTATCGTAGCAATAGAGTTCTAGTGCTTCTTAGAACGCGATATCGCATCTCACTTCTATGTTTCATGATAAGATATAATATTCATTGCGAAGTGTCATGTATATCTCGTATTCACATCAAAAGAATGTAAATGCGACACTTCCATGCTAGGAAATAGCGTTTTCAGATGTCTACGTATCGCAGCAATTGAGTTCCAATGCTTCCTAAAACGCGATATCGCATCTCTCTTCTATGTTTCATGAGAAGGTATAATATTCATTGCGAAGCGTCATGTATACCTCGTATTCAATACACAAGAATGTAAATGCGACACTTCCTTGCTAGGAAATATTGTTTGCAGATGTCTACGTATCATAGCAATAGAGTACTAATGCTTCTTAAAACGAGATGTCGTATTTCATTTCTATGTTTCGTAATAAGATATAATATTCATCGTGTAATGTTATGTATACCTCGTATTCACTTCGGAGGAATGTAAGTGCGAAATTTCCTTGCTAGAAAATAGAGTTTGCAGATGTCTACGTATATAGGCAGTAGAGTGCTAATGCTTCTCAAAACTCGATATAGCACCTCATTCCTATGTTTCATGATAAGATATAATATTCATTGCGAAGTGTCATGTATATCTCGCATTCACTTCAAAAGAACGTAAATAAGACACTTCCATGCTAGGAAATAGCGTTTGCAGATGTCTACGTATCGTAGAGTTCTAGTGCTTCTTAGAACGCGATATCGCTTCTCACTGCTATGTTTCATGAGAAGATATAATATTCATTGCGAAGTGTCATGTATATCTCGTATTCACATCAAAAACATGTAAATGCGACACTTCCATGCTAGGAAATAGCGTTTGCAGATGTCTACGTATCGCAGCAATAGAGTTCCAATGCTTCCTAAAACGCGATATCGCATCTCTCTTCTATGTTTCATGATAAGGTATAATATTCATTGCGAAGTGCCATGTATACCTCGTATTCACTTCAGAAGAATGTAAATGCGACACTTCCTTGCTAGGAAATATAGTTTGCAGATGTCTACGTATCACAGCAATAGAGTACTAATGCTTCTTAAAACGAGATGTCGTATTTCATTTCTATGTTTCGTAATAAGATATAATATTCGTTGTGTAATGTTATGTATACCTCGTATTCACTTCAGTGGAATGTAAGTGCGAAATTTCCTTGCTAGGGAATAGAGTTTGCAGATGTCTACGTATATAGGCAATAGAGTTCTAATGCTTCTCAAAACTCGATATAGCACCTCATTCCTATGTTTCATGATAAGATATAATATTCATTGCGAAGTGTCATGTATATCTCGTATTCACATCAAAAGAATGTAAATGCGACACTTCCATGCTAGGAAATAGCGTTTGCAGATGTCTACGTATCGCAGCAATAGAGTTCCAATGCTTCCTAAAACGCGATACCGCATCTCTCTTCTATGTTTCATGAGAAGGTATAATATTCATTGCGAAGCGTCATGTATACCTCGTATTCACTTCAAATGAATGTAAATGCGACACTTCATGCTAGGAAATAGCGTTTGCAGATGTCTACGTATCGTAGCAATAGAGTTCTAATGCTTCTTAAAACGCGATATCGCATCTCACTGCTATGTTTCATGAGAAGATATAATATTCATTATGGAGTGTTATGTATACCTCGTACTCACTTCAAAAGAATGTAAATGCGACCCTTCCATCCTAGGAAATAGCGTTTGCAGATGTCTACGTATCGTAGCAATAGAGTTCTAGTGCTTCTTAGAACGCGATATCGCATCTCACTTCTATGTTTCATGATAAGATATAATATTCATTGCGAAGTGTCATGTATATCTCGTATTCACATCAAAAGAATGTAAACGCGACACTTCCATGCTAGGAAATAGCGTTTGCAGATATCTACGTATCGCAGCAATAGAGTTCCAATGCTTCCTAAAACGCGATATCGCATCTCTCTTCTATGTTTCATGAGAAGGTATAATATTCATTGCGAAGCGTCATGTATACCTCGTATTCACTTCAAATTGAATGTAAATGCGACACTTCCATGCTAGGAAATAGCGTTTGCAGATGTCTACGTATCGTAGCAATGGAGTTCTAATGCTTCTTAAAACGCGATATCGCATCTCACTGCTATGTTTCATGAGAAGATATAATATTCATTATGGAGTGTTATGTATACCTCGTACTCACTTCAAAAGAATGTAAATGCGACCCTTCCATCCTAGGAAATAGCGTTTGCAGATGTCTACGTATCGTAGCAATAGAGTTCTAGTGCTTCTTAGAACGCGATATCGCATCTC
>NW_027490887.1:0-35777 GCF_050948175.1 Xylocopa sonorina | reverse complement strand
ATCTGCAAACGCTATTTCCTTGCAAGGAAGTGTCGCATTTACATTCATTTGAAGTGTAGACGAGGAATACATAACACTTCGCAAATCATATTATATCTTACCATGAAACATAGAAATGATATCCGATATCGCTTTTCAAGAATCATAAGAACTCTATTGTTACGATACGTAGACATCTGCAAACGCTATTTCCTTGCAAGGAAGTGTCGCATTTACGTTCATTTGAAATCGTAGACGAGGAATGCCATTAACACTTCGCAATGAATATTATATCTTATCATGAAACATAGATATGAGATGCAATATCTCGTTTTATGAAGCATTTGAACTCTATTGCTTCGATACGTAGACAACTGCAAACGCTATTACCTTGGAAGGAAGTGTCGCATTTACATTCCTTTGAATCGTAGACGAGGAATGCATAACACTTCGCAATGAATATTACATCTTATCATGACACATAAATATGAGATGCAATATCTCGTTTTAAGAAGCATTTGAACTCTATTGCTTCGATACGTAGACATCTGCAAACGCTATTTCCTTGCAAGGAAGTGTCGCATTTACATTCATTTGAAGTGTAGACGAGGAATACATAACACTTCGCAAATCATATTATATCGTACCATGAAACATAGAAATGAGATGCGATATCGCGTTTCAAGAATCATAAGAACTCCATTGCTACGATACGTAGACATCTGCAAACGCTATTCCCATGCAGAGAAGTGTCGCATTTACATTCATTTGAAGTGTAGACGAGGAATACATAACACTTCGCAAATCATATTATTATCTTACCATGAAACATAGAAATGAGATGCGATATCGCGTTTTAAGAAGCATTTGAACTCTATTGCTTCGATACGTAGACATCTGCAAACGCTATTTCCTTGCAAGGAAGTGTCGCACTCACATTCATTTGAAGTGTAGACGAGGAATACATAACACTTCGCAAATCATATTATATCTTACCATGAAACATTGAAATGAGATGCGATATCGCTTTTTAAGAATCATAAGAACTCTATTTTTACGATACGTAGACATCTGCAAACGCTATTTCCTTGCAAGGAAGTGTCGCATTTACGTTCATTTCATTCGTAGACGAGGAATGCATAACACTTCGCAATGAATATTATATCTTATCATGAAACATAGATACGAGATGCAATATCTCGTTTTATGAAGCATTTGAACTCTATTGCTTCGATACGTAGACATCTGCAAACGCTATTTCCTTGCAAGGAAGTGTCGCATTTACATTCTTTTGAATCGTAGACGAGGAATGCATAACACTTCGCAATGAATATTATATCTTATCATGAAACATAGATATGAGATGCAATATCGCGTTTTAAGAAGCATTAGAATTCTACTGCTACGATACGCAGACATCTGCAAACGCTATTTCGTTGCAAGGAAGTGTCGCATTTACATTCATTTGAAGCGTGGACGAGGAATACATGACACTTCGCAAATCATATTATATCTTACCATGAAACATAGAAATGAGATGCGATATCGCGTTTTAAGAAGCATCAGAAATCCATTGCTACGATACGTAGACATCTGCAAACGCTGTTTCCTTGCAAGGAAGTGTCGCATTTACATTCATTTGATGTGTAGACGAGGAATACATAACACTTCGCAAATCATATTATATCTTACCATGAAACATAGAAATGGGATGCGATATCGCGTTTTAAGAAGCATTAGAACTCTACTGCTACGATACGTAGACATCTGCAAACGCTATTTCCTAGCGAGGAAGTGTCGCGTTTGCATTCATTTGAAGTGTAGACGAGGAACACATAACACTCCGCAAATCATATTATATCTTACCATGAAACATAGAAATGAGATGCGATATCGCGTTTTAAGAACCATAAGAACTCTACTGCTACGATACGTAGACATCTGCAATCGCTATTTCCCTTGCAAAGAAGTGTCGCATTTACATTCATTTGAAGTGTAGACGAGGAATACATAACCCTTCGCAAATCATATTATATCTTACCATGAAACATAGAAATGAGATGCGATATCGCGTTTTAAGAAGCATTAGAACTCTATTGCTACGATACGTAGACACCTGCAATCGCTATTTCCTTGCGACGAAGTGTCGCATTTACTTTCATTTCAATCGTAGACGAGGAATGCATAACACTTCGCAATGAATATTATATCTTATCTTGAAACATAGATATGAGATGCGATATCGCGTTTTAAGAATCATATGAACTCTATTGTTACGATACGTAGACATCTCCAAACGCTATTTCCTTGCAAGGAAGTGTCGCATTTACGTTCATTTGAATCGTAGACGAGGAATGCATAACACTTCGCAATGAATATTATATTTTATCATGAAACATAGAAATGAGATGCGATATCGCGTTTTAAGAATCATTATGAACTCTATTGCTACGATACGTAGACATCTGCAAACGCTATTTCCTTGCAAGGAAGTGTCGCATTTACATTCATTTGAAGTGTAGACGAGGAATACATAACACTTAGCAATTCATATTATATCTTACCATGAAACATTGAAATGAGATCCGATATCGCGTTGTAAGAATCATAAGAACTCAATTGCTACGATACGTAGACATCTGCAAACGCTATTTCCTTGCAGGGAAGTGTCGCATTTACATTCATTTGAAGTGTAGACGAGGAATACATGACACTTCGCAAATCATATTATATCTTACCATGAAACGTATAAATGAGATGCGATATCGCGTTTTAAGAATCATAAGAACTCTATTGCTACGATACGTAGACATCTGCAAACGCTATTTCCTTGGAAGGAAGTGTCGCATTTACGTTCATTTGAATCGTAGACGAGGAATGCATAACACTTCGCAATGAATATTATATCTTATCATGAAACATAGATATGAGATGCAGTATCTCGTTTTATGAAGCATTTGAAACTCTATTGCTTCGATACGTAGACATCTGCAAACGCTATTACCTTGGAAGGAAGTGTCGCATTTACGTTCATTTGAATCGTAGACGAGGAATGCATAACACTTCGCAATGAATATTATATCTTATCATGAAACATAGATATGGGATGCAATATCGCGTTTTAAGAAGCATTAGAATTCTACTGCTACGATACGCACACATCTGCAAACGTTATTTCGTTGCAAGGAAGTGTCGCATTTACATTCATTTGAAGCGTGGACGAGGAATACATGACACTTCGCAAATCATATTATATCTTACCATGAAACATAGAAATGAGATGCGATATCGCGTTTTAAGAAGCATCAGAAATCCATTGCTACGATACGTAGACATCTGCAAACGCTATTTCCTTGCAAGGAAGTGTCGCACTCACATTCATTTGAAGTGTAGACGAGGAATACATAACACTTCGCAAATCATATTATATCTTACCATGAAACATTGAAATGAGATGCGATATCGCTTTTTAAGAATCATAAGAACTCTATTTTTACGATACGTAGACATCTGCAAACGCTATTTCCTTGCAAGGAAGTGTCGCATTTACATTCATTTGTTGTGTAGACGAGGAATACATAACACTTCGCAAATCATATTATATCTTACCATGAAACTTAGAAATGGGATGCGATATCGCGTTTTAAGAAGCATGAGAACTCTACTGCTACGATACGTAGACATCTGCAAACGCTATATCCTAGCGAGGAAGTGTCGCGTTTGCATTCATTTGAAGTGTAGACGAGGAACACATAACACTCCGCAAATCATATTATATCTTACCATGGAACATAGAAATGAGATGCGATATCGCGTTTTAAGAAGCATTAGAACTCTATTGCTACGATACGTAGACACCTGCAATCGCTATTTCCTTGCAACGAAGTGTCGCATTTACTTTCATTTCAATCGTAGACGAGGAATGCATAACACTTCGCAATGAATATTATATCTTATCTTGAAACATAGATATGAGATGCGATATCGCGTTTTAAGAATCATATGAACTCTATTGTTACGATACGTAGACATTTCCAAACGCTATTTCCTTGCAAGGAAGTGTCGCATTTACGTTCATTTGAATCGTAGACGAGGAATGCATAACACTTCGCAATGAATATTATATCTTATCATGAAACATAGATATGAGATGCAATATCTCGTTTTAAGAAGCATTTGAACTCTATTGCTTCGATACGTAGACATCTGCAAACGCTATTTCCTTGCAAGGAAGTGTCGCATTTACATTCATTTGAATCGTAGACGAGGAATGCATAACACTTCGCAATGAATATTATATCTTATCATGAAACATAGGAATGAGATGCGATATCGCGTTTTAAGAATCATATGAACTCTATTGCTACGATACGTAGACATCTGCAAACGCTATTTCCTTGCAAGGAAGTGTCGCATTTACATTCATTTGAAGTGTAGACGAGGAATACATAACACTTCGCAAATCATATTATATCTTACCATGAAACATAGAAATGAGATCCGATATCGCGTTGTAAGAATCATAAGAACTCAATTGCTACGATACGTACACATCTGCAAACGCTATTTCCTTGGAAGGAAGTGTCGCATTTACGTTCATTTGAATCGTAGACGAGGAATGCATAACACTTCGCAATGAATATTATATCTTATCATGAAACATAGATATGAGATGCAGTATCTCGTTTTATGAAGCATTTGAACTCTATTGCTTCGATACGTAGACATCTGCAAACGCTATTACCTTGGAAGGAAGTGTCGCATTTACATTCATTTGAATCGTAGACGAGGAATGCATAACACTTCGCAATGAATATTATATCTTATCATGACACATAGATATGAGATGCAATATCTCGTTTTAAGAAGCATTAGAATTCTACTGCTACGATACGCAGACATCTGCGAACGCTATTTCGTTGCAAGGAAGTGTCGCATTTACATTCATTTGAAGCGTGGACGAGGAATACATGACACTTCGCAAATCATATTATATCTTACGATGAAACATAGAAATGAGATGCGATATCGCGTTTTAAGAAGCATCAGAAATCCATTGCTACGATACGTAGACAACTGCAAACGCTATTTCCTTGCAAGGAAGTGTCGCATTTACATTCATCTGATGTGTAGACGAGGAATACATAACACTTCGCAAATCATATTATATCTTACCATGAAACATAGAAATGGGATGCGATATCGCGTTTTAAGAAGCATTAGAACTCTACTGCTACGATACGTAGACATCTGCAAACGCTATTTCCTAGCGAGGAAGTGTAACGTTTGCATTCATTTGAAGTGTAGACGAGGAACACATAACACTCCGCAAATCATATTATATCTTACCATGAAACATAGAAATGAGATGCGACATCGCGTTTTAAGAACCATAAGAACTCTACTGCTACGATACGTAGACATCTGCAATCGCTATTTCCTTGCAAAGAAGTGTCGCATTTACATTCATTTGAAGTGTAGACGAGGAATACATAACACTTCGCAAATCATATTATATCTTACCATGAAACATAGAAATGAGATGCGATATCGCGTTTTAAGAAGCATTAGAACTCTATTGCTACGATACGTAGACACCTGCAATCGCTATTTCCTTGCAACGAAGTGTCGCATTTACGTTCATTTGAATCGTAGACGAGGAATGCATAACACTTCGCAATGAATATTATATCTTATCATGAAACATAGATATGAGATGCAATATCTCGTTTTATGAAGCATTTGAACTCTATTGCTTCGATACGTAGACATCTGCAAACGCTATTTCCTTGCAAGGAAGTGTCGCACTCACATTCATTTGAAGTGTAGACGAGGAATACATAACACTTCGCAAATCATATTATATCTTACCATGAAACATTGAAATGAGATGCGATATCGCTTTTTAAGAATCATAAGAACTCTATTTTTACGATACGTAGACATCTGCAAACGCTATTTCCTTGCAAGGAAGTGTCGCATTTACGTTCATTTCAATCGTAGACGAGGAATGCATAACACTTCGCAATGAATATTATATCTTATCATGAAACATAGATACGAGATGCAATATCTCGTTTTATGAAGCATTTGAACTCTATTGCTTCGATACGTAGACATCTGCAAACGCTATTTCCTTGCAAGGAAGTGTCGCATTTACATTCTTTTGAATCGTAGACGAGGAATGCATAACACTTCGCAATGAATATTATATCTTATCATGAAACATAGATATGAGATGCAATATCGCGTTTTAAGAAGCATTAGAATTCTACTGCTACGATACGCAGACATCTGCAAACGCTATTTCGTTGCAAGGAAGTGTCGCATTTACATTCATTTGAAGCGTGGACGAGGAATACATGACACTTCGCAAATCATATTATATCTTACCATGAAACATAGAAATGAGATGCGATATCGCGTTTTAAGAAGCATCAGAAATCCATTGCTACGATACGTAGACATCTGCAAACGCTGTTTCCTTGCAAGGAAGTGTCGCATTTACATTCATTTGATGTGTAGACGAGGAATACATAACACTTCGCAAATCATATTATATCTTACCATGAAACATAGAAATGGTATGCGATATCGCGTTTTAAGAAGCATTAGAACTCTACTGCTACGATACGTAGACATCTGTAAACGCTATTTCCTAGCGAGGAAGTGTCGCGTTTGCATTCATTTGAAGTGTAGACGAGGAACACATAACACTCCGCAAATCATATTATATCTTACCATGAAACATAGAAATGAGATGCGATATCGCGTTTTAAGAACCATAAGAACTCTACTGCTACGATACGTAGACATCTGCAATCGCTATTTCCTTGCAAAGAAGTGTCGCATTTACATTCATTTAAAGTGTAGACGAGGAATACATAACCCTTCGCAAATCATATTATATCTTACCATGAAACATAGAAATGAGATGCGATATCGCGTTTTAAGAAGCATTAGAACTCTATTGCTACGATACGTAGACACCTGCAATCGCTATTTCCTTGCGACGAAGTGTCGCATTTACTTTCATTTCAATCGTAGACGAGGAATGCATAACACTTCGCAATGAATATTATATCTTATCTTGAAACATAGATATGAGATGCGATATCGCGTTTTAAGAATCATATGAACTCTATTGTTACGATACGTAGATATCTCCAAACGCTATTTCCTTGCAAGGAAGTGTCGCATTTACGTTCATTTGAATCGTAGACGAGGAATGCATAACACTTCGCAATGAATATTATATTTTATCATGAAACATAGAAATGAGATGCGATATCGCGTTTTAAGAATCATATGAACTCTATTGCTACGATACGTAGACATCTGCAAAAGCTATTTCCTTGCAAGGAAGTGTCGCATTTACATTCATTTGAAGTGTAGACGAGGAATACATAACACTTAGCAATTCATATTATATCTTACCATGAAACATTGAAATGAGATCCGATATCGCGTTGTAAGAATCATAAGAACTCAATTGCTACGATACGTAGACATCTGCAAACGCTATTTCCTTGCAGGGAAGTGTCGCATTTACATTCATTTGAAGTGTAGACGAGGAATACATGACACTTCGCAAATCATATTATATCTTACCATGAAACGTAGAAATGAGATGCGATATCGCGTTTTAAGAATCATAAGAACTCTATTGCTACGATACGTAGACATCTGCAAACGCTATTTCCTTGGAAGGAAGTGTCGCATTTACGTTCATTTGAATCGTAGACGAGGAATGCATAACACTTCGCAATGAATATTATATCTTATCATGAAACATAGATATGAGATGCAGTATCTCGTTTTATGAAGCATTTGAACTCTATTGCTTCGATACGTAGACATCTGCAAACGCTATTACCTTGGAAGGAAGTGTCGCATTTACGTTCATTTGAATCGTAGACGAGGAATGCATAACACTTCGCAATGAATATTATATCTTATCATGAAACATAGATATGAGATGCAATATCGCGTTTTAAGAAGCATTAGAATTCTACTGCTACGATACGCACACATCTGCAAACGTTATTTCGTTGCAAGGAAGTGTCGCATTTACATTCATTTGAAGCGTGGACGAGGAATACATGACACTTCGCAAATCATATTATATCTTACCATGAAACATAGAAATGAGATGCGATATCGCGTTTTAAGAAGCATCAGAAATCCATTGCTACGATACGTAGACATCTGCAAACGCTATTTCCTTGCAAGGAAGTGTCGCACTCACATTCATTTGAAGTGTAGACGAGGAATACATAACACTTCGCAAATCATATTATATCTTACCATGAAACATTGAAATGAGATGCGATATCGCTTTTTAAGAATCATAAGAACTCTATTTTTACGATACGTAGACATCTGCAAACGCTATTTCCTTGCAAGGAAGTGTCGCATTTACATTCATTTGTTGTGTAGACGAGGAATACATAACACTTCGCAAATCATATTATATCTTACCATGAAACATAGAAATGGGATGCGATATCGCGTTTTAAGAAGCATGAGAACTCTACTGCTACGATACGTAGACATCTGCAAACGCTATATCCTAGCGAGGAAGTGTCGCGTTTGCATTCATTTGAAGTGTAGACGAGGAACACATAACACTCCGCAAATCATATTATATCTTACCATGGGACATAGAAATGAGATGCGATATCGCGTTTTAAGAAGCATTAGAACTCTATTGCTACGATACGTAGACACCTGCAATCGCTATTTCCTTGCAACGAAGTGTCGCATTTACTTTCATTTCAATCGTAGACGAGGAATGCATAACACTTCGCAATGAATATTATATCTTATCATGAAACATAGGAATGAGATGCGATATCGCGTTTTAAGAATCATATGAACTCTATTGCTACGATACGTAGACATCTGCAAACGCTATTTCCTTGCAAGGAAGTGTCGCATTTACATTCATTTGAAGTGTAGACGAGGAATACATAACACTTCGCAAATCATATTATATCTTACCATGAAACATAGAAATGAGATCCGATATCGCGTTGTAAGAATCATAAGAACTCAATTGCTACGATACGTACACATCTGCAAACGCTATTTCCTTGGAAGGAAGTGTCGCATTTACGTTCATTTGAATCGTAGACGAGGAATGCATAACACTTCGCAATGAATATTATATCTTATCATGAAACATAGATATGAGATGCAGTATCTCGTTTTATGAAGCATTTGAACTCTATTGCTTCGATACGTAGACATCTGCAAACGCTATTACCTTGGAAGGAAGTGTCGCATTTACATTCATTTGAATCGTAGACGAGGAATGCATAACACTTCGCAATGAATATTATATCTTATCATGACACATAGATATGAGATGCAATATCTCGTTTTAAGAAGCATTAGAATTCTACTGCTACGATACGCAGACATCTGCGAACGCTATTTCGTTGCAAGGAAGTGTCGCATTTACATTCATTTGAAGCGTGGACGAGGAATACATGACACTTCGCAAATCATATTATATCTTACGATGAAACATAGAAATGAGATGCGATATCGCGTTTTAAGAAGCATCAGAAATCCATTGCTACGATACGTAGACATCTGCAAACGCTATTTCCTTGCAAGGAAGTGTCGCACTCACATTCATTTGAAGTGTAGACGAGGAATACATAACACTTCGCAAATCATATTATATCTTACCATGAAACATTGAAATGAGATGCGATATCGCTTTTTAAGAATCATAAGAACTCTATTTTTACGATACGTCGACATCTGCAAACGCTATTTCCTTGCAAGGAAGTGTCGCATTTACGTTCATTTGAAACGTAGACGAGGAATGCATAACACTTCGCAATGAATATTATATCTAATCATGAAACATTGATATGAGATGCAATATCTCATTTTATGAAGCATTTGAACTCTATTGCTTCGATACGTAGACATCTGCAAACGCTATTTCCTTGCAAGGAAGTGTCGCATTTACATTCATTTGAATCGTAGACGAGGAACACATAACACTCCGCAAATCATATTATATCTTACCATGAAACATAGAAATGAGATGCGATATCGCGTTTTAAGAAGCATTAGAACTCTATTGCTACGATACGTAGACACCTGCAATCGCTATTTCCTTGCAACGAAGTGTCGTATTTACTTTCATTTCAATCGTAGACGAGGAATGCATAACACATCGCAATGAATATTATATCTTATCTTGAAACATAGATATGAGATGCGATATCGCGTTTTAAGAATCATATGAACTCTATTGTTACGGTACGTAGACATCTCCAAACGCTATTTCCTTGCAAGGAAGTGTCGCATTTACGTTCATTTGAATCGTAGACGAGGAATGCATAACACTTCGCAATGAATATTATATCTTATCATGAAACATAGATATGAGATGCAATATCTCGTTTTATGAAGCATTTGAACTCTATTGCTTCGATACGTAGACAACTGCAAACGCTATTACCTTGGAAGGAAGTGTCGCATTTACATTCCTTTGAATCGTAGACGAGGAATGCATAACACTTCGCAATGAATATTACATCTTATCATGACACATAGATATGAGATGCAATATCTCGTTTTAAGAAGCATTTGAACTCTATTGCTTCGATACGTAGACATCTGCAAACGCTATTTCCTTGCAAGGAAGTGTCGCATTTACATTCATTTGAAGTGTAGACGAGGAATACATAACACTTCGCAAATCATATTATATCTTACCATGAAACATTGAAATGAGATGCGATATCGCTTTTTAAGAATCATAAGAACTCTATTTTTACAATACTTAGACATCTGCAAACGCTATTTCCTTGCAAGGAAGTGTCGCATTTACGTTCATTTGAATCGTAGACGAGGAATGCATAACACTTCGCAATGAATATTATATCTTATCTTGAAACATAGATATGAGATGCGATATCGCGTTTTAAGAATCATATGAACTCTATTGTTACGATACGTAGATATCTCCAAACGCTATTTCCTTGCAAGGAAGTGTCGCATTTACGTTCATTTGAATCGTAGACGAGGAATGCATAACACTTCGCAATGAATATTATATTTTATCATGAAACATAGAAATGAGATGCGATATCGCGTTTTAAGAATCATATGAACTCTATTGCTACGATACGTAGACATCTGCAAAAGCTATTTCCTTGCAAGGAAGTGTCGCATTTACATTCATTTGAAGTGTAGACGAGGAATACATAACACTTAGCAATTCATATTATATCTTACCATGAAACATTGAAATGAGATCCGATATCGCGTTGTAAGAATCATAAGAACTCAATTGCTACGATACGTAGACATCTGCAAACGCTATTTCCTTGCAGGGAAGTGTCGCATTTACATTCATTTGAAGTGTAGACGAGGAATACATGACACTTCGCAAATCATATTATATCTTACCATGAAACGTAGAAATGAGATGCGATATCGCGTTTTAAGAATCATAAGAACTCTATTGCTACGATACGTAGACATCTGCAAACGCTATTTCCTTGGAAGGAAGTGTCGCATTTACGTTCATTTGAATCGTAGACGAGGAATGCATAACACTTCGCAATGAATATTATATCTTATCATGAAACATAGATATGAGATGCAGTATCTCGTTTTATGAAGCATTTGAACTCTATTGCTTCGATACGTAGACATCTGCAAACGCTATTACCTTGGAAGGAAGTGTCGCATTTACGTTCATTTGAATCGTAGACGAGGAATGCATAACACTTCGCAATGAATATTATATCTTATCATGAAACATAGATATGAGATGCAATATCGCGTTTTAAGAAGCATTAGAATTCTACTGCTACGATACGCACACATCTGCAAACGTTATTTCGTTGCAAGGAAGTGTCGCATTTACATTCATTTGAAGCGTGGACGAGGAATACATGACACTTCGCAAATCATATTATATCTTACCATGAAACATAGAAATGAGATGCGATATCGCGTTTTAAGAAGCATCAGAAATCCATTGCTACGATACGTAGACATCTGCAAACGCTATTTCCTTGCAAGGAAGTGTCGCACTCACATTCATTTGAAGTGTAGACGAGGAATACATAACACTTCGCAAATCATATTATATCTTACCATGAAACATTGAAATGAGATGCGATATCGCTTTTTAAGAATCATAAGAACTCTACTTTTACGATACGTAGACATCTGCAAACGCTATTTCCTTGCAAGGAAGTGTCGCATTTACATTCATTTGTTGTGTAGACGAGGAATACATAACACTTCGCAAATCATATTATATCTTACCATGAAACATAGAAATGGGATGCGATATCGCGTTTTAAGAAGCATGAGAACTCTACTGCTACGATACGTAGACATCTGCAAACGCTATATCCTAGCGAGGAAGTGTCGCGTTTGCATTCATTTGAAGTGTAGACGAGGAACACATAACACTCCGCAAATCATATTATATCTTACCATGGGACATAGAAATGAGATGCGATATCGCGTTTTAAGAAGCATTAGAACTCTATTGCTACGATACGTAGACACCTGCAATCGCTATTTCCTTGCAACGAAGTGTCGCATTTACTTTCATTTCAATCGTAGACGAGGAATGCATAACACTTCGCAATGAATATTATATCTTATCATGAAACATAGGAATGAGATGCGATATCGCGTTTTAAGAATCATATGAACTCTATTGCTACGATACGTAGACATCTGCAAACGCTATTTCCTTGCAAGGAAGTGTCGCATTTACATTCATTTGAAGTGTAGACGAGGAATACATAACACTTCGCAAATCATATTATATCTTACCATGAAACATAGAAATGAGATCCGATATCGCGTTGTAAGAATCATAAGAACTCAATTGCTACGATACGTACACATCTGCAAACGCTATTTCCTTGGAAGGAAGTGTCGCATTTACGTTCATTTGAATCGTAGACGAGGAATGCATAACACTTCGCAATGAATATTATATCTTATCATGAAACATAGATATGAGATGCAGTATCTCGTTTTATGAAGCATTTGAACTCTATTGCTTCGATACGTAGACATCTGCAAACGCTATTACCTTGGAAGGAAGTGTCGCATTTACATTCATTTGAATCGTAGACGAGGAATGCATAACACTTCGCAATGAATATTATATCTTATCATGACACATAGATATGAGATGCAATATCTCGTTTTAAGAAGCATTAGAATTCTACTGCTACGATACGCAGACATCTGCGAACGCTATTTCGTTGCAAGGAAGTGTCGCATTTACATTCATTTGAAGCGTGGACGAGGAATACATGACACTTCGCAAATCATATTATATCTTACGATGAAACATAGAAATGAGATGCGATATCGCGTTTTAAGAAGCATCAGAAATCCATTGCTACGATACGTAGACATCTGCAAACGCTATTTCCTTGCAAGGAAGTGTCGCACTCACATTCATTTGAAGTGTAGACGAGGAATACATAACACTTCGCAAATCATATTATATCTTACCATGAAACATTGAAATGAGATGCGATATCGCTTTTTAAGAATCATAAGAACTCTATTTTTACGATACGTCGACATCTGCAAACGCTATTTCCTTGCAAGGAAGTGTCGCATTTACGTTCATTTGAAACGTAGACGAGGAATGCATAACACTTCGCAATGAATATTATATCTAATCATGAAACATTGATATGAGATGCAATATCTCATTTTATGAAGCATTTGAACTCTATTGCTTCGATACGTAGACATCTGCAAACGCTATTTCCTTGCAAGGAAGTGTCGCATTTACATTCATTTGAATCGTAGACGAGGAACACATAACACTCCGCAAATCATATTATATCTTACCATGAAACATAGAAATGAGATGCGATATCGCGTTTTAAGAAGCATTAGAACTCTATTGCTACGATACGTAGACACCTGCAATCGCTATTTCCTTGCAACGAAGTGTCGTATTTACTTTCATTTCAATCGTAGACGAGGAATGCATAACACATCGCAATGAATATTATATCTTATCTTGAAACATAGATATGAGATGCGATATCGCGTTTTAAGAATCATATGAACTCTATTGTTACGGTACGTAGACATCTCCAAACGCTATTTCCTTGCAAGGAAGTGTCGCATTTACGTTCATTTGAATCGTAGACGAGGAATGCATAACACTTCGCAATGAATATTATATCTTATCATGAAACATAGATATGAGATGCAATATCTCGTTTTATGAAGCATTTGAGCTCTATTGCTTCGATACGTAGACAACTGCAAACGCTATTACCTTGGAAGGAAGTGTCGCATTTACATTCCTTTGAATCGTAGACGAGGAATGCATAACACTTCGCAATGAATATTACATCTTATCATGACACATAGATATGAGATGCAATATCTCGTTTTAAGAAGCATTTGAACTCTATTGCTTCGATACGTAGACATCTGCAAACGCTATTTCCTTGCAAGGAAGTGTCGCATTTACATTCATTTGAAGTGTAGACGAGGAATACATAACACTTCGCAAATCATATTATATCTTACCATGAAACATTGAAATGAGATGCGATATCGCTTTTTAAGAATCATAAGAACTCTATTTTTACAATACTTAGACATCTGCAAACGCTATTTCCTTGCAAGGAAGTGTCGCATTTACGTTCATTTGAATCGTAGACGAGGAATGCATAACACTTCGCAATGAATATTATATCTTATCATGAAACATAGATATGAGATGCAATATCTCGTTTTATGAAGCATTTGAACTCTATTGCTTCGATACGTAGACATCTGCAAACGCTATTTCCTTGCAAGGAAGTGTCGGATTTACATTCATTTGAATCGTAGACGAGGAATGCATAACACTTCGCAATGAATATTATATCTTATCATGAAACATAGATATGAGCTGCAATATCGCGTTTTAGGAAGCATTAGAATTCTACTGCTACGATACGCAGACATCTGCAAACGCTATTTCGTTGCAAGGAAGTGTCGCATTTACATTCATTTGAAGCGTGGACGAGGAATACATGACACTTCGCAAATCATATTATATCTTACCATGAAACATAGAAATGAGATGCGATATCGCGTTTTAAGAAGCATCAGAAATCCATTGCTACGATACGTAGACATCTGCAACCGCTGTTTCCTTGCAAGGAAGTGTCGCATTTACATTAATTTGATGTGTAGACGAGGAATACATAACACTTCGCAAATCATATTATATCTTACCATGAAACATAGAAATGGGATGCGATATCGCGTTTTAAGAAGCATTAGGACTCTACTGCTACGATACGTAGATATCTGCAAACGCTATTTCCTAGCGAGGAAGTGTCGCGTTTGCATTCATTTGAAGTGTAGACGAGGAACACATAACACTCCGCAAATCATATTATATCTTACCATGAAACATAGAAATGAGATGCGATATCGCGTTTTAAGAACCATAAGAACTCAACTGCTACGATACGTAGACATCTGCAATCGCTATTTCCATGCAAAGAAGTGTCGCATTTACATTCATTTGATGTGTAGACGAGGAATACATAACCCTTCGCAAATCATATTATATCTTACCATGAAACATAGAAATGAGATGCGATATCGCGTTTTAAGAAGCATTAGAACTCTATTGCTACGATACGTAGACACCTGCAATCGCTATTTCCTTGCAACGAAGTGTCGCATTTACTTTCATTTCAATCGTAGACGAGGAATGCATAACACTTCGCAATGAATATTATATCTTATCTTGAAACATAGATATGAGATGCGATATCGCGTTTTAAGAATCATATGAACTCTATTGTTACGATACGTAGACATCTGCAAAAGCTATTTCCTTGCAAGGAAGTGTCGCATTTACATTCATTTGAAGTGTAGACGAGGAATACATAACACTTAGCAATTCATATTATATCTTACCATGAAACATTGAAATGAGATCCGATATCGCGTTGTAAGAATCATAAGAACTCAATTGCTACGATACGTAGACATCTGCAAACGCTATTACCTTGGAAGGAAGTGTCGCATTTACGTTCATTTGAAGTGTAGACGAGGAATACATAACACTTCGCAAATCATATTATATCTTACCATGAAACATTGAAATGAGATGCGATATCGCTTTTTAAGAATCATAAGAACTCTATTTTTACGATACGTAGACATCTGCAAACGCTATTTCCTTGCAAGGAAGTGTCGCATTTACATTCATTTGTTGTGTAGACGAGGAATACATAACACTTCGCAAATCATATTATATCTTACCATGAAACATAGAAATGGGATGCGATATCGCGTTTTAAGAAGCATGAGAACTCTACTGCTACGATACGTAGACATCTGCAAACGCTATATCCTAGCGAGGAAGTGTCGCGTTTGCATTCATTTGAAGTGTAGACGAGGAACACATAACACTCCGCAAATCATATTATATCTTACCATGGAACATAGAAATGAGATGCGATATCGCGTTTTAAGAAGCATTAGAACTCTATTGCTACGATACGTAGACACCTGCAATCGCTATTTCCTTGCAACGAAGTGTCGCATTTACTTTCATTTCTATCGTAGACGAGGAATGCATAACACTTCGCAATGAATATTATATCTTATCTTGAAACATAGATATGAGATGCGATATCGCGTTTTAAGAATCATATGAACTCTATTGTTACGATACGTAGACATTTCCAAACGCTATTTCCTTGCAAGGAAGTGTCGCATTTACGTTCATTTGAATCGTAGACAAGGAATGCATAACACTTCGCAATGAATATTATATCTTATCATGAAACATAGATATGAGATGCAATATCTCGTTTTAAGAAGCATTTGAACTCTATTGCTTCGATACGTAGACATCTGCAAACGCTATTTCCTTGCAAGGAAGTGTCGCATTTACATTCATTTGAATCGTAGACGAGGAATGCATAACACTTCGCAATGAATATTATATCTTATCATGAAACATAGGAATGAGATGCGATATCGCGTTTTAAGAATCATATGAACTCTATTGCTACGATACGTAGACATCTGCAAACGCTATTTCCTTGCAAGGAAGTGTCGCATTTACATTCATTTGAAGTGTAGACGAGGAATACATAACACTTCGCAAATCATATTATATCTTACCATGAAACATAGAAATGAGATCCGATATCGCGTTGTAAGAATCATAAGAACTCAATTGCTACGATACGTACACATCTGCAAACGCTATTTCCTTGGAAGGAAGTGTCGCATTTACGTTCATTTGAATCGTAGACGAGGAATGCATAACACTTCGCAATGAATATTATATCTTATCATGAAACATAGATATGAGATGCAGTATCTCGTTTTATGAAGCATTTGAACTCTATTGCTTCGATACGTAGACATCTGCAAACGCTATTACCTTGGAAGGAAGTGTCGCATTTACATTCATTTGAATCGTAGACGAGGAATGCATAACACTTCGCAATGAATATTATATCTTATCATGACACATAGATATGAGATGCAATATCTCGTTTTAAGAAGCATTAGAATTCTACTGCTACGATACGCAGACATCTGCGAACGCTATTTCGTTGCAAGGAAGTGTCGCATTTACATTCATTTGAAGCGTGGACGAGGAATACATGACACTTCGCAAATCATATTATATCTTACGATGAAACATAGAAATGAGATGCGATATCGCGTTTTAAGAAGCATCAGAAATCCATTGCTACGATATGTAGACATCTGCAAACGCTATTTCCTTGCAAGGAAGTGTCGCACTCACATTCATTTGAAGTGTAGACGAGGAATACATAACACTTCGCAAATCATATTATATCTTACCATGAAACATGGAAATGAGATGCGATATCGCGTTTTAAGAATCATATGAACTCTATTGCTACGATACGTAGACATCTGCAAACGCTATTTCCTTGCAAGGAAGTGTCGCATTTACATTCATTTGAAGTGTAGACGAGGAATACATAACACTTCGCAAATCATATTATATCTTATCATGAAACATAGATATGAGATGCAGTATCTCGTTTTAAGAAGCATTTGAACTCTATTGCTTCGATACGTAGACATCTGCAAACGCTATTTCCTTGTAAGGAAGTGTCGCATTTACATTCATTTGAAGAGTAGACGAGGAATACATGACACTTCGCTAATCATATTATATCTTACCATGAAACGTAGAAATGAGATGCGATATCGCGTTTTAAGAATCATAAGAACTCTATTGCTACGATACGTAGACATCTGCAAACGCTATTTCCTTGCAAGGAAGTGTCGCATTTACGTTCATTTGAATCGTAGACGAGGAATGCATAACACTTCGCAATGAATACTATGTCTTATAATGACACATAGATATGAGATGCAATATCTCGTTTTAAGAAGCATTTGAACTCTATTGCTTCGATATGTAGACATCTGCAAACGCTATTTCCTTGCAAGGAAGTGTCGCATTTACATTCATTGGAAGTGTAGGCGTGGAATACATGACACTTCGCAAATCATATTATATCTTACCATGAAACATAGAAATGAGATGGGATATCGCGTTTTAAGAAGCATTAGAACTCTATTGCTATGATAGGTAGACATTTGCAGACGCTATTTCCTTGCAAGGAAGTGTCGCATTTACGTTCATTTGAAGTGTAGACGAGGAATACATGACACTTCGCAAATCATATTACATCTTACCATGGAACATGGAAATGAGATGCGATATCTCGTTTTAAGAAGCATTATAAATCTATTGCTACGATACGTAGACATCTGCAAACGCTATTTCCTTGCAAGGAAGTGTCGCATTTACATTCATTTGAAGTGTAGACGAGGAATACATGTTACTTCTCAAATCATATTATATCTTGCCATGAAACATAGAAATGAGATGCGATATCGCGTTTTAAGTATCATAAGAACTCCATTGCTACGATACGTAGACATCTGCAAACGCTATTTCCTTGCCAGGAAGTGTCGCACTTACACTCATTTGAATCGTATACGAGGAATGCATAACACTTCGCAATGAATATTATATCTTACCATGAAACATAGAAATGAGATGCGATATCGCGTTTTAAGAAGCATTAGAACTCTATTGCTACGATACCTAGACATCTGCAGACTCTATTTCCTAGCGAGGAAGTGTCGCATTTACATTCATATGAAGTGTAGACGAGGAATACATGACACTTCGCAAATCATATTATATCTTACCATGAAACATAGAAATGAGATGCGATATCGCGTTCTAAGAAGCATTAGAACTCTATCGCTACGATACCTAGACATCTGCAGACGCCATTTCCTAGCGAGGAAGTGTCACGTTCACATTCGTTTGAAGTGTAGACGAGGAATACATAACACTTCGCAAATCATGTTATATCTTACCATGAAACATAGAAATGAGATGCGATATCGCGTTTTAAGAATCATAAGAACTCTATTGCTACGATACGTAGACATCTGCAAACGCTATTTCCTTGGAAGGAAGTGTCGCATTTACACTCATTCGAATCGTATACGAGGAATGCATAACACTTCGCAATGAATATTATATCTTATCATGAAACATAGATATGAGATGCAATATCTCGTTTTAAGAAGCATTTGAACACTATCGCTACGATACCTATACATCTGCAGACGCTATTTCCTGGCAAGGAAGTGTCGCATTTACATTCATTTGAAGTGTAGACGAGGAATACATGACACGTCACAAATCATATTATATCTTACCATGAAACATAGAAACGAAATGCGATATCGCGTTTTAAGAAGCATTAGAAATCTATTGCTACGATACGTAGACATCTGCAAACGCTATTTCCTTGCAAGGAAGTGTCGCATTTATATTCATTTGAAGTGTAGACGAGGAATACATGACACTTCGCAAATCATATTATATCTTTCCATGAAACATAGAAATGAGATGCTATATCGCGTTTTAAGAAGCATTAGAACTCTATCGCTACGATACCTAGACATCTCCAGACACTATTTCCTAGCATGGAAGTGTCGCATTTACATTCATTTGAAGTGTAGACGAGGAATACATAACACTTCGCAAATCATATTATATCTTACCATGAAACATAGAAATGAGATGCGATATCAAGTTTTAAGAATCATAAGAACTCTATTGCTACGATACGTAGACATCTGCAAACGCTATTTCCTTGCAAGGAAGTGTCGCATTCACATTCATTTGAAGTGTAGACGAGGAATACATAACACTTCGCAAATCATATTATATCCTACCATGAAACATAGAAATGAGATGCGATATCGTGTTTTAAGAAGCATTAGAACTCTATCGCTACGATACTTAGATATCTGAAGACACTATTTCCTAGCAAGGAAGTGTCGCATTTACATTCATTTGAAGTGTAGACGAGGAGTACATAACACTTCGCACATCATATTATATCTTACCATGAAACATAGAAATGAGATGCGATATCGCGTTTTAAGAAGCATTAGAACTCTATCGCTACGATACCTAGACATCTCCAGACACTATTTCCTAGCAAGGAAGTGTGGCATTTACATTCATTTGAAGTGTAGACGAGGAATACATAACACTTCGCAAATCATATTATATCCTACCATAAAACATAGAAGTGAGATGCGATATCGCGTTTTAAGAATCATAAGAACTCTATTGCTACGATACGTAGACATCTGCAAACGCTATTTCCTAGCGAGGAAGTGTCGCATTTACATTCATTTGAAGTGTAGACGAGGAATACATAACACTTCGCAAATCATATTATATCTTACCATGTAACATAGAAATGAGATGCGATATCGCCTTTTTTAGAATCATAAGAACTCTACTGCTACGATACGTAAACAACTGCAAACGCTATTTCCCTGCAAGGAAGTGTCGCATTTACATTCATTTGAATCGTATACGAGGAATGCATAACACTTCGCAATGAATATTATATCTTATCATGAAACATAGATATGAGATGCAATATCTCGTTTTAAGAAGCATTTGATCTCTATTGCTACGATACCTAGACATCTGCAGACGCTGTTTCCTAGCAAGGAATTGTCGCATTTACATTCATTTGAAGTGTAGACGAGGAATACATGACACTTCGCAAATCATATTATATCTTACCATGAAACATAGAAATGAGATGCGATATCGCGTTTTAAGTATCATAAGAACTCCATTGCTACGATACGTAGACATCTG
This sequence comes from Xylocopa sonorina, assembly GCF_050948175.1. Taxonomy (NCBI): domain Eukaryota; kingdom Metazoa; phylum Arthropoda; class Insecta; order Hymenoptera; family Apidae; genus Xylocopa; species Xylocopa sonorina. The sequence goes on along the minus strand of NW_027490887.1, from coordinate 14,536 downwards.
GAGACGCTATTTCCTTGCAAGGAAGTGTCGCATTTACATTCATATGAAGTGTAGACGAGGAATACATAATACTTCGCAAATCATATTATATCTTACCATGAAACATAGAAATGAGATCCGATATCTCGTTTTAAGGAGCATTTGAACTCTATTGCTACGATACCTAGACATCTGCAGACGCTATTTCCTGGCAAGGAAGTGCCGCATTTACATTCACTTGAAGTGTAGACGTGGAATACATGACACTTCGCAAATCATATTATATCTTACCATGAAACATAGAAATGAGATGCGATATCGCGTTTTAAGAATCATATGAACTCTATTGCTACGATACGTAGACATCTGCAATCGCTATTTCCTTGCAAGGAAGTGTTGCATTTACATTCATTTGAATCGTAGACGAGGAATACATAACACTTCGCAAATCATATTATATCTTACCATGAAACATAGAAATGAGATGCGATATCGCGTTTTAAGTATCATAAGAACCCCATTGCTACGATACGTAGACATCTGCAAACGCTATTTCCTTGGAAGGAAGTGTCGCATTTACAATCATTTGAAGTGCAGACGAGGAATACATGACACTTCGCAAATCATATTATATCTTACCATGAAACATATAAATGAGATGCGATATCGCGTTTTAAGTATCATGAGAACTCCATTGCTACGATACGTAGACATCTGCAAACGCTATTTCCTTGCAAGGAAGTGTCGCATTTACATTCATTTGAATCGTAGACGTGGAATGCATAACACTTCGCAATGAATAATATATCTTATCATGAAACATAGATATGAGATGCAATATCTCGATTTAAGAAGCATTTGAACTCTATTGCTACGATACCTAGACATCTGCAAACACTATTTCCTTGCAAGGAAGTGTCGCATTTACACCCATTTGAATGGTATACGAGGAATGCATAGCACTTCGCAAAGAAAATTATATCTTATCATGAAACACAGATATGAGATGCAATATCTCGTTTTAAGAAGCTTTTGAACTCTATTGCTACGATACCTAGGCATCTGCAGACGCTATTTCCTGGCAAGGAAGTGTCGCATTTACATTCACTTGAAGTGTAGACGAGGAATACATGACACTTCGCAAATCATATTATATCTTTCCATGAAACATAGAAATGAGATGCGATATCGCGTTTTAAGAAGCATTAGAAATCTATTGCTACGATACGTAGACATCTGCAGACGGTATTTCCTTGGAAGGAAGTGTCGCATTTACATTCATTTGAATCGTATACGAGGAATGCATAACACTTCGCAATGAAAATTATATCTTATCATGAAACATAGATATGAGATGCAATATCTCGTTTTAAGAAGCATTTGAACTTTATTGCTACGATACCTAGACATCTGGAGACGCTATTTCCTTGCAAGGAAGTGTCGAATTTACATTGATTTGAATCGTAGACGAGGAATGCATAACACTTAGCAATGAATATTATATCTTATCATGAAACATAAATATGAGATGCAATATCTCGTTTTAAGAAGCATTAGAACTCTATCCCTACGATACGTGGACATCTGCAAACGCTATTTCCTTGCAAGGAAGTGTCGCATTTACATTCATTTGAAGTGTATACGAGGAATACATAACACTTCGCACATCATATTATATCTTACCATGAAACATAGAAATGAGATGCGATATCGCGTTTTAAGAAGCATTAGAACACTATTGCTACGATAGGTAGAAATTTGCAAACGCTATTTCCTTGCAAGGAAGTGTCGCATTTACATTCGTTTGCAGTGTAGACGAGGAATACATAACACATCGCAAATCATATTATATCTTACCATGAAACATGGAAATGAGTTGCGATATCGCGTTTTAAGAATCATAAGAACTCTATTGCTACGATACCTAGACATCTGCAGACGCTATTTCCTTGCAAGGAAGTGTCGCATTTACATTCATTTGAAGTGTAGACGAGGAATACATGACACTTCGCAAATCATATTATATCCTACCATGAAACATAGAAATGAGATGCGATATCGCGTTTTAAGAAGCATTAGAACTCTATTGCTACGATAGGTAGACATTTGCAGACGCTATTTCCTAGCGAGGAAGTGTCGCATTTACATTCATTTGAAGTGTAGACGATGGATACATGACACTTCGCAAATCATATTATATCTTACTATGAAACATAGAGAAGAGATGCAATATCTCTTTTTTAAGAAGCATTTGAACTCTATTGCTTCGATACTTAGACATCTGCAAACGCTATTTCCTAGCAAGGAAGTGTCGCATTTACATTGATTTGAAGTGTAGGCGAGGATTACATAACACTTCGCAATGAATATTACATCTTATCATGAAACATATAAATGAGATGCGATATCTTGTTTTAAGAAGCATTTGAACTCTATTGCTTCGATACGTAGACATCTGCAAACGCTATTTCCTAGCGAGGAAGTGTCGCATTTACATTCAATTGAAGTGTAGACGAGGAATACATAACACTTCGCAAATCATATTATATCTTACCATGAAACATAGAAATGAGATTCGATATCGCGTTTTAAGAAGCATTAGAAAGCTATTGCTACGATACGTAGACATCTGCAAACGCTATTTCCTAGCGAGGAAGTATCGCATTCACATTCATTTGAAGTGTAGACGAGGAATACATAACACTTCGCAAATCATGTTGTATCTTACCATGAAACATAGAAATGAGATGCGATATCGCGTTTTAGGAATCAAATGAACTCTATTGCTACGATACGTAGACATCTGCAAACGCAATTTCCTTACAAGGAAGTGTCGCATTTACATTGATTTGAATCGTAGACGAGGAATGCATAACACTTAGCAAGGAATATTATATCTTATCATGAAACATAGATATGAGATGCAATATCTCGTTTTAAGAAGCATTTGAACTCTATTGCTACGATACCTAGACATCTGCAGACGCTGTTTCCTAGCAAGGAATTGTCGCATTTACATTCATTTGAAGTGTAGACGAGGAATACATGACACTTCGCAAATCATATTATATCTTACCATGAAACATAGAAATGAGATGCGATATCGCGTTTTAAGTATCATAAGAACTCCATTGCTACGATACGTAGACATCTGGAGACGCTATTTCCTTGCAAGGAAGTGTCGCATTTACATTCATATGAAGTGTAGACGAGGAATACATAATACTTCGCAAATCATATTATATCTTACCATGAAACATAGAAATGAGATCCGATATCTCGTTTTAAGAAGCATTTGAACTCTATTGCTACGATACCTAGACATCTGCAGACGCTATTTCCTGGCAAGGAAGTGCCGCATTTACATTCACTTGAAGTGTAGACGTGGAATACATGACACTTCGCAAATCATATTATATCTTACCATGAAACATAGAAATAAGATGCGATATCGCGTTTTAAGAAGCATTAGAAATCTATTGCTACGATACCTAGACATCTGCAGACGCTACTTCCTAGCAAGGAAGTGTCGCATTTACATTCATTTGAAGTGCAGACGGGGACTACATAACACTTCGCAAATCATATTATATCTTACCATGAAACATAGAAATGAGATGCGATGTCGCGTTTTAAGAGCCATTAGAACTCTATTGCTACGATACCTATACATCTGCAGACGCTATTTCCTAGCAAGGTAGTGTCGCATTTACATTCATTTGAAGTGTAGACGAGGAATACATAACACTTCGCACATCATATTATATCTTACCATGAAACATAGAAATGAGATGCGATATCGCGTTTTAAGAAGCATTAGAACACTATTGCTACGATAGGCAGAAATTTGCAAACGCTATTTCCTTGCAAGGAAGTGTCGCATTTATATTCGTTTGCAGTGTAGACGAGGAATACATAACACTTCGCAAATCATATTATATCCTACCATAAAACATAGAAGTGAGATGCGATATCGCGTTTTAAGAATCATAAGAACTCTATTGCTACGATACGTAGACATCTGCAAACGCTATTTCCTAGCGAGGAAGTGTCGCATTTACATTCATTTGAAGTGTAGACGAGGAATACATAACACTTCGCAAATCATATTATATCTTACCATGTAACATAGAAATGAGATGCGATATCGCCTTTTTTAGAATCATAAGAACTCTACTGCTACGATACGTAAACAACTGCAAACGCTATTTCCCTGCAAGGAAGTGTCGCATTTACATTCATTTGAATCGTATACGAGGAATGCATAACACTTCGCAATGAATATTATATCTTATCATGAAACATAGATATGAGATGCAATATCTCGTTTTAAGAAGCATTTGAACTCTATTGCTACGATACCTAGACATCTGCAGACGCTGTTTCCTAGCAAGGAATTGTCGCATTTACATTCATTTGAAGTGTAGACGAGGAATACATGACACTTCGCAAATCATATTATATCTTACCATGAAACATAGAAATGAGATGCGATATCGCGTTTTAAGTATCATAAGAACTCCATTGCTACGATACGTAGACATCTGGAGACGCTATTTCCTTGCAAGGAAGTGTCGCATTTACATTCATATGAAGTGTAGACGAGGAATACATAATACTTCGCAAATCATATTATATCTTACCATGAAACATATAAATGAGATCCGATATCTCGTTTTAAGGAGCATTTGAACTCTATTGCTACGATACCTAGACATCTGCAGACGCTATTTCCTGGCAAGGAAGTGCCGCATTTACATTCACTTGAAGTGTAGACGTGGAATACATGACACTTCGCAAATCATATTATATCTTACCATGAAACATAGAAATGAGATGCGATATCGCGTTTTAAGAATCATATGAACTCTATTGCTACGATACGTAGACATCTGCAATCGCTATTTCCTTGCAAGGAAGTGTTGCATTTACATTCATTTGAATCGTAGACGAGGAATACATAACACTTCGCAAATCATATTATATCTTACCATGAAACATAGAAATGAGATGCGATATCGCGTTTTAAGTATCATAAGAACCCCATTGCTACGATACGTAGACATCTGCAAACGCTATTTCCTTGGAAGGAAGTGTCGCATTTACATTCATTTGAAGTGCAGACGAGGAATACATGACACTTCGCAAATCATATTATATCTTACCATGAAACATATAAATGAGATGCGATATCGCGTTTTAAGTATCATGAGAACTCCATTGCTACGATACGTAGACATCTGCAAACGCTATTTCCTTGCAAGGAAGTGTCGCATTTACATTCATTTGAATCGTAGACGTGGAATGCATAACACTTCGCAATGAATAATATATCTTATCATGAAACATAGATATGAGATGCAATATCTCGATTTAAGAAGCATTTGAACTCTATTGCTACGATACCTAGACATCTGCAAACACTATTTCCTTGCAAGGAAGTGTCGCATTTACACCCATTTGAATGGTATACGAGGAATGCATAGCACTTCGCAATGAAAATTATATCTTATCATGAAACACAGATATGAGATGCAATATCTCGTTTTAAGAAGCTTTTGAACTCTATTGCTACGATACCTAGGCATCTGCAGACGCTATTTCCTGGCAAGGAAGTGTCGCATTTACATTCACTTGAAGTGTAGACGAGGAATACATGACACTTCGCAAATCATATTATATCTTTCCATGAAACATAGAAATGAGATGCGATATCGCGTTTTAAGAAGCATTAGAAATCTATTGCTACGATACGTAGACATCTGCAGACGGTATTTCCTTGGAAGGAAGTGTCGCATTTACATTCATTTGAATCGTATACGAGGAATGCATAACACTTCGCAATGAAAATTATATCTTATCATGAAACATAGATATGAGATGCAATATCTCGTTTTAAGAAGCATTTGAACTTTATTGCTACGATACCTAGACATCTGGAGACGCTATTTCCTTGCAAGGAAGTGTCGAATTTACATTGATTTGAATCGTAGACGAGGAATGCATAACACTTAGCAATGAATATTATATCTTATCATGAAACATAAATATGAGATGCAATATCTCGTTTTAAGAAGCATTAGAACTCTATCCCTACGATACGTGGACATCTGCAAACGCTATTTCCTTGCAAGGAAGTGTCGCATTTACATTCATTTGAAGTGTATACGAGGAATACATAACACTTCGCACATCATATTATATCTTACCATGAAACATAGAAATGAGATGCGATATCGCGTTTTAAGAAGCATTAGAACACTATTGCTACGATAGGTAGAAATTTGCAAACGCTATTTCCTTGCAAGGAAGTGTCGCATTTACATTCGTTTGCAGTGTAGACGAGGAATACATAACACATCGCAAATCATATTATATCTTACCATGAAACATGGAAATGAGTTGCGATATCGCGTTTTAAGAATCATAAGAACTCTATTGCTACGATACCTAGACATCTGCAGACGCTATTTCCTTGCAAGGAAGTGTCGCATTTACATTCATTTGAAGTGTAGACGAGGAATACATGACACTTCGCAAATCATATTATATCCTACCATGAAACATAGAAATGAGATGCGATATCGCGTTTTAAGAAGCATTAGAACTCTATTGCTACGATAGGTAGACATTTGCAGACGCTATTTCCTAGCGAGGAAGTGTCGCATTTACATTCATTTGAAGTGTAGACGATGGATACATGACACTTCGCAAATCATATTATATCTTACCATGAAACATAGATAAGAGATGCAATATCTCTTTTTTAAGAAGCATTTGAACTCTATTGCTTCGATACTTAGACATCTGCAAACGCTATTTCCTAGCAAGGAAGTGTCGCATTTACATTGATTTGAAGTGTAGGCGAGGATTACATAACACTTCGCAATGAATATTACATCTTACCATGAAACATAGAAATGAGATGCGATATCGCGTTTTAAGTATCATAAGAACTCCATTGCTACGATACGTAGACATCTGGAGACGCTATTTCCTTGCAAGGAAGTGTCGCATTTACATTCATATGAAGTGTAGACGAGGAATACATAATACTTCGCAAATCATATTATATCTTACCATGAAACATAGAAATGAGATCCGATATCTCGTTTTAAGAAGCATTTGAACTCTATTGCTACGATACCTAGACATCTGCAGACGCTATTTCCTGGCAAGGAAGTGCCGCATTTACATTCACTTGAAGTGTAGACGTGGAATACATGACACTTCGCAAATCATATTATATCTTACCATGAAACATAGAAATAAGATGCGATATCGCGTTTTAAGAAGCATTAGAAATCTATTGCTACGATACCTAGACATCTGCAGACGCTACTTCCTAGCAAGGAAGTGTCGCATTTACATTCATTTGAAGTGCAGACGGGGACTACATAACACTTCGCAAATCATATTATATCTTACCATGAAACATAGAAATGAGATGCGATGTCGCGTTTTAAGAGCCATTAGAACTCTATTGCTACGATACCTATACATCTGCAGACGCTATTTCCTAGCAAGGTAGTGTCGCATTTACATTCATTTGAAGTGTAGACGAGGAATACATAACACTTCGCACATCATATTATATCTTACCATGAAACATAGAAATGAGATGCGATATCGCGTTTTAAGAAGCATTAGAACACTATTGCTACGATAGGCAGAAATTTGCAAACGCTATTTCCTTGCAAGGAAGTGTCGCATTTATATTCGTTTGCAGTGTAGACGAGGAATACATAACACATCGCAAATCATATTATATCTTACCATGAAACATGGAAATGAGTTGCGATATCGCGTTTTAAGAATCATAAGAACTCTATTGCTACGATACCTAGACATCTGCAGACGCTATTTCCTTGCAAGGAAGTGTCGCATTTACATTCATTTGAAGTGTAGACGAGGAATACATGACACTTCGCAAATCATATTATATCTTACCATGAAACATAGAGATGAGATGCGATATCGCGTTTTAAGAAGCATTAGAATTCAATTGCTACGATACGTAGACATCTGCAAACGCTATTTCCTAGCGAGGAAGTGTCGCGTTCACATTCATTTGAAGTATAGACGTGAAATACATAATACGTCGCGAATCATATTATATCTTACCATGAAACATAGAAATGAGATGCGATATCGCGTTTTAAGAATCATAAGAACACTATTGCTACGATACGTAGACATCTGCAAACGCAATTTCCTTACAAGGAAGTGTCGCATTTACATTGATTTGAATCGTAGACGAGGAATGCATAACACTTCGCAATGAATATTATATCTTATCATGAAACATAGATATGAGATGCAATATCTCGTTTTAAGAAGCATTAGAACTCTATCCCTACGATACGTGGACATCTGCAAACGCTATTTCCTTGCATGGAAGTGCCGCATTTACATTCATTTGAAGTGTAGACGAGGAATACATAACACTTCGCACATCATATTATATCTTACCATGAAACATAGAAATGAGATGCGATATCGCGTTTTAAGAAGCATTAGAACACTATTGCTACGATAGGTAGAAATTTGCAAACGCTATTTCCTTGCAAGGAAGTGTCGCATTTACACTCCTTTGCAGTGTAGACGAGGAATACATAACACATCGCAAATCATATTATATCTTACCATGAAACATGGAATTGAGTTGCGATATCGCGTTTTAAGAATCATAAGAACTCTATTGCTACGATACCTAGACATCTGCAGACGCTATTTCCTTGCAAGGAAGTGTCGCATTTACATTCATTTGAAGTGCAAACGAGGAATACATGACACTTCGCAAATCATATTATATCTTACCATGAAACATAGAAATGAGATGCGATATCGCGTTTTAAGAAGCATTAGAACTCTATTGCTACGATAGGTAGACATTTGCAGGCGCTATTTCCTAGCGAGGAAGTGTCGCATTTACATTCATTTGAAGTGTAGACGAGGGATACATGACACTTCGCAAATCATATTATATCTTACCATGAAACATAGATAAGAGATGCAATATCTCTTTTTTAAGAAGCATTTGAACTCTATTGCTTCGATACGTAGACATCTGCAAACGCTATTTCCTTGCAAGGAAGTGTCGCATTTACATTCATCTGAATCGTGGACGAGGCATGCATAACACTTCGCAACGAATATTATATCTTATCATGAAACATAGAAATGACATGCGATATCGCGTTTTAAGAATCATAAGAACTCTATTGCTACGATACGCAGACATCTGCAAACGCTATTTCCTTGCAAGGAAGTGTCGCATTTACATTCATTTGATTCGTAGACGAGGAATGCATATCACTTCGCAATGAATATTATATCTTATCATGAAACATAGATATGAGATGCAATATCTCGAATTAAGAAGCATTTCAACTCTATTGCTACGATACGTAGACATCTGCAAACGCTATTTCCTTGCAAGGGAGTGTCGCATTTACATTCATTTGAAGTGTAGACGAGGAATACATGACACTTCGCAAATCATATTATATCTTACCATGAAACATAGAAATGAGATGCGATATCGCGTTTTAAGAAGCGTTAGAAATCTATTGCTACGATACGTAGACATCTGCAAACGCTATTTCCTTGCAAGGAAGTGTCGCATTTACATTCATTTGAAGTGTATACGAGGAATACATAACACTTCGCATATCATATTATATCTTACCATGAAACATAGAAATGAGATGCGATATCGCGTTTTAAGAAGCATTAGAACACTATTGCTACGATACCTAGACATCTGCAGACGCTATTTCCTTGCAAGGAAGTGTCGCATTTACATTCATTTGATGTGTAGACGAGGAATACATGACACTTCGCAAATCATATTATATCTTACCATGAAACATAGAAATGAGATGCGATATCGCGTTTTAAGAAGCATTAGAACTCTATTGCTACGATAGGTAGACATTTGCAGACGCTATTTCCTAGCGAGGAAGTGTCGCATTTACATTCATTTGAAGTGTAGACGAGGAATACATGACACTTCGCAAATCATATTATATCTTACCATGAAACATAGATAAGAGATGCAATATCTCTTTTTTAAGAAGCATTTGAACTCTATTGCTTCGATACGTAGACATCTGCAAACGCTATTTCCTAGCAAGGAAGTGTCGCATTTACATTCATTTGAAGTGTAGGCGAGGAATACATAACACTTCGCAATGAATATTACATCTTATCATGAAACATAGAAATGAGATGCGATATCGCGTTTTAAGAATCATAAGAACTCTATTGCTACGATACGTAGACATCAGCAAACGCTATTTCCTTGCAAGGAAGTGTCCCATTTACATTCATTTGAATCGTAGACGAGGAATGCATAACACTTCGCAACGAATATTATATCTTATCATGAAACATAGAAATGAGATGCGATATCGCGTTAAGAATCATAAGAACTATATTGCTACGATACGCAGACATCTGCAAACGCTATTTCCTTGCAAGGAAGTGTCGCATTTACATTCATTTGAATCGTAGACGAGGAATGCATATCACTTCGCAACGAATATTATATCTTATCATGAAACATAGATATGGGATGCAATATCTCGTTTTAAGAAGCATTTCAACTCTATTGCTACGATACGTAGACATCTGCAAACGCTATTTCCTTGCAAGGAAGTGTCGCATTTACATTCATTTGAATCGTAGACGAGACATGCATAACACTTCGCAACGAATATTATATCTTATCGTGAAACATAGAAATGAGATGCGATATCGCGTTTTAAGAATCATAAGAACTCTATTGCTACGATACGCAGACATCTGCAAACGCTATTTCCTTGCAAGGAAGTGTCGCATTTACATTCATTTGATTCGTAGACGAGGAATGCATATCACCTCGCAATGAATATTATATCTTATCATGAAACATAGATATGAGATGCAATATCTCGTTTTAAGAAGCATTTCAACTCTATTGCTACGATACGTAGACATCTGCAAACGCTATTTCCTTGCAAGGGAGTGTCGCATTTACATTCATTTGAATCGTAGACGAGGAATGCATATCACTTCGCAATGAATATTATATCTTATCATGAAACATAGATATGAGATGCAATATCCCGTTTTAAGAAGCATTTCAACTCTATTGCTACGATACGTAGACATCTGCAAACGCTATTTCCTTGCAAGGGAGTGTCGCATTTACATTTATTTGAAGTGTAGACGAGGAATACATGACACTTCGCAAATCATATTATATCTTACCATGAAACATAAAAATGAGATGCGATATCGCGTTTTAAGAAGCGTTAGAAGTCTATTGCTACGATACGTAGACATCTGCAAACGCTATTTCCTTGCAAGGAAGTGTCGCATTTACATTCATTTGAAGTGTAGACGAGGAATACATGACACTTCGCAAATCATATTATATCTTACCATGAAACATAGATAAGAGATGCAATATCTCTTTTTTCAGAAGCATTTGAACTCTATTGCTTCGATACGTAGACATCTGCAAACGCTATTTCCTAGCAAGGAAGTGCCGCATTTACATTCATTTGAAGTGTAGGCGAGGAATACATAACACTTCGCAATGAATATTACATCTTATCATGAAACATAGAAATGAGATGCGATATCGCGTTTTAAGAATCATAAGAACTCAATTGCTACGATACGCAGACATCTGCAAACGCTATTTCCTTGCAAGGAAGTGTGGCATTTACATTCATTTGAATCGTAGACGAGGAATGCATATCACTTCGCAACGAATATTATATCTTATCATGAAACATAGATATGGGATGCAATATCTCGTTTTAAGAAGCATTTCAACTCTATTGCTACGATACGTAGACATCTGCAAACGCTATTTCCTTGCAAGGGAGTGTCGCATTTACATTCATTTGAAGTGTAGACGAGGAATACATGACACTTCGCAAATCATATTATATCTTACCATGAAACATAGAAATGAGATGCGATATCGCGTTTTAAGAAGCATTAGAACTCTATTGCTACGATAGGTAGACATTTGCTGTCGCTATTTCCTAGCGAGGAAGTGTCGCATTTACATTCATTTGAAGTGTAGACGAGGGATACATGACACTTCGCAAATGATATTATATATTACCATGAAACATAGAAATGAGATGCGATATCTTGTTTTAAGAAGCATTTGAACTCTATTGCTTCGATACGTAGACATCTGGAAACGCTATTTCCTTGCAAGGTAGTGTCGCATTTACATTCATTTGAATCGTAGACGAGGAATGCATAACACTTCGCAAAGAATATAATATCTTATCATGAGACATAGATAAGAGATGCAATATCTCGTTTTAAGAAGCATTTGAACTCTATTGCTTCGATACGTAGACATCTGCAAACGCTATTTCCTAGCAACGAAGTGTCGCATTTACATCCATTTGAAGTGTAGACGAGGACTACATAACACTTCGCAAATCATATTATATCTTACCATGAAACATAGAAATGAGATGCGGTATCGCGTTTTAAGAGCCATTAGAACTCTATTGCTTCGATACGTAGACATCTGCAAACGCTATTTCCTAGCCAGGAAGTGTCGCATTTACATTCATTTGAAGTGTAGACGAGGAATACATAACACTTCGCAAATCATATTATATCTTACCATGAAACATAGAAATGAGATTCGATATCGCGTTTTAAGAAGCATTAGAAAGCTATTGCTACGATACGTAGACATCTGCAAACGCTATTTCCTAGCGAGGAAGTATCGCATTCACATTCATTTGAAGTGTAGACGAGGAATACATAACACTTCGCAAATCATGTTATATCTTCCCATGAAACATAGAAATGAGATGCGATATCGCGTTTTAGGAATCATATGAACTCTATTGCTACGATACGTAGACATCTGCAATCGCTATTTCCTTGCAAGGAAGTGTCGCATTTACATTCATTTGAAGTGTAGACGAGGAATACATAACTCTTCGCAAATCATATTGTATCTTACCATGAAATATAGAAATGAGATGCGATATCGCGTTTTAGGAATCATATGAACTCTATTGCTACGATACGTAGACATCTGCAATCGCTATTTCCTTGCAAGGAAGTGTCGCATTTACATTCATTTGAAGTGTAGACGAGGAATACATAACACTTCGCAAATCATATTATATCTTACCATGAAACATAGGAATGAGATGCGATATCGCGTTTTAAGAATCATAAGAACTCTATTGCTGCAATACGTAGACATCTGCAAACGCTATTTCCTTGCAAGGAAGTGTCGCATTTACATTCATTTGAAGTGTAGACGAGGAATACATGACACTTCGCAAATCATATTATATCTTACCATGAAACGTAGAAATGAGATGCGATATCGCGTTTAAAGAAGCATTAGAACTCTATTGCCACGATACGCAGACATCTGCAAACGCTATTTCCTTGCAAGGAAGTGTGGCATTTACATTCATTTGAATCGTAGACGAGGAATGCATATCACTTCGCAACGAATATTATATCTTATCATGAAACATAGATATGGGATGCAATATCTCGTTTTAAGAAGCATTTCAACTCTATTGCTACGATACGTAGACATCTGCAAACGCTATTTCCTTGCAAGGGAGTGTCGCATTTACATTCATTTGAAGTGTAGACGAGGAATACATGACACTTCGCAAATCATATTATATCTTACCATGAAACATAGAAATGAGATGCGATATCGCGTTTTAAGAAGCATTAGAACTCTATTGCTACGATAGGTAGACATTTGCAGTCGCTATTTCCTAGCGAGGAAGTGTCGCATTTACATTCATTTGAAGTGTAGACGAGGGATACATGACACTTCGCAAATCATATTATATATTACCATGAAACATAGAAATGAGATGCGATATCTTGTTTTAAGAAGCATTTGAACTCTATTGCTTCGATACGTAGACATCTGGAAACGCTATTTCCTTGCAAGGTAGTGTCGCATTTACATTCATTTGAATCGTAGACGAGGAATGCATAACACTTCGCAAAGAATATAATATCTTATCATGAGACATAGATAAGAGATGCAATATCTCGTTTTAAGAAGCATTTGAACTCTATTGCTTCGATACGTAGACATCTGCAAACGCTATTTCCTAGCAACGAAGTGTCGCATTTACATCCATTTGAAGTGTAGACGAGGACTACATAACACTTCGCAAATCATATTATATCTTACCATGAAACATAGAAATGAGATGCGGTATCGCGTTTTAAGAGCCATTAGAACTCTATTGCTTCGATACGTAGACATCTGCAAACGCTATTTCCTAGCGAGGAAGTGTCGCATTTACATTCATTTGAAGTGTAGACGAGGAATACATAACACTTCGCAAATCATATTATATCTTACCATGAAACATAGAAATGAGATTCGATATCGCGTTTTAAGAAGCATTAGAAAGCTATTGCTACGATACGTAGACATCTGCAAACGCTATTTCCTAGCGAGGAAGTATCGCATTCACATTCATTTGAAGTGTAGACGAGGAATACATAACACTTCGCAAATCATGTTATA
>NW_027490886.1:0-35939 GCF_050948175.1 Xylocopa sonorina | reverse complement strand
TTCCTAGCATGGAAGTGTCGCATTTACATTCGTTGGGAGTGAATACGAGGTATACATGACACTTCGCAATGAATATTATATCTTATCACGAAACATAGAAATGAGATGCGATATCGCAATTTAAGTAGCATTAGAACTCTATTGCTACGATACGTAGACATCTGAATACGCTATTTCCTAGCAAGGAAGTGTCGTATTTACATTCGTTTGGAGTGAAAACTAGGTATACATGACACTTCCCAATGAATATTATATCTTATCATGAAGCATAGAAATGAGATGCGATATCGCGTTTTGAGAAGCATTAGAACTCTATTGCTACGGTACATAGACATCTGCAAACGCTATTTCCTAGCATGGAAGTGTCGCACTTACATCCTTTTGAAGTGAATACGAGGTATACAGGACACTTCGCAATGAATGTTATATCTTATCAGGAAACATAGAAATGTGATGCGACATCGCGTTTTAAGAGGCATGAGAACTCTATTGCCTCTACGTGTAGACATCTGCAGACGCTATTTCCTAGCATGGAAGTGTCGCACTTACATTCTTTTGAAGTGAATACGAGGTATACATGACACTTCGCAATGAATATTATATCTTATCATGAAACATAGAAGAGAGATGCGATATCGCGTTTTAAGAAGCTTTAACACCCTATGGCCTCGATGCGGAGACATCTGCAAACGCTATTTCCTAGCATGGAAGTGTCGCACTTACATTCTTCTGAAGTGAATACGAGTTATACATGACACTTCGCAATGAATATTATATCTTATCACGAAACATATAAATGAGATGTGATATCGCGATTTAAGTAGCATTAGAACGCTATTGCTACGATACGTAGACATCTGCAATCGCTATTTCCTATCAAACAATAGTCGCATTTACATTTTTTTGAAGTGAATACGAAGTATACATGACACTTCGCAATGAATATTATATCTTATCACGAAACATAGAAATGAGATGCGATAGCGCGTTTTGAGAAGCATTAGAACTCCATTGCTACGATACGTAGACATCTGCAAACGTTATTTCCTAGGAAGGTATATTCGCATTTACATTCTATTGAAGTGAATACGAGGTATACATGACACTTCGCAATGAATATTATATCTTATCACGAAACATAGAAATGAAGTGCGACATCTCGTTTTAAGAAGCATTAGGACCCCTTTGGCTACGATAAGTAGACATCTGCAAACGATATTCTCAAGGATGGAAACGTCGCATTCACATTCTTTCGAAGTGAATACGAGGTATATATGACACTTCGCAATGAATATTATATCTTATCACGAAATATAGAAAAGAGATGCGATATCGCGATTTAAGTAGCATTAGAAATCTATTGCTACGATACGTAGACATCTGAATACGCTATTTCCTAGCAAGGAAGTGTCGCATTTACATTCGTTTGGAGTGAATGCGAGGTACACATGAAACTTCGCAATGAATACTATATCTTATCATGAAACATAGAAGAGAGATGCGATATCGCTTTTTAAGATGGATTAGAACTCTATGGCCTCGATGCGGAGACATCTGCAAACGCTATTTCCTAGCAAGCAATAGTCGCATTTACATTCTTTTGAAGTGAATACGAGGTTTACATGACACTTCGCAATGAATATTATATCTTATCAGGATACATAGAAATGTGATGCGATATCGCGTTTTGAGAAGCATTAGAACTCTATTGCTATGATACGTAGACATCTGCAAACGCTATTTCCTAGCAAGCAATTGTCGCATTTACATTCTTTTGAAGCGAATACGAGGTATACATGACACATTGCAATGAATATTATATCTTATCACGAAACATAGAAATGAGATGCGATATCGCAATTTAAGTAGCATTAGAACTCTATTGCTACGATACGTAGACATCTGCAAACGCTATTTCCTAGCAAACAATAGTCGCATTTACATTTTTTTGAAGTGAATACGAAGTATACATGACACTTCGCAATGAATATTATATCTTATCACGAAACATAGAAATGAGATGCGATAGCGCGTTTTGAGAAGCATTAGAACTCCATTGCTACGATACGTAGACATCTGCAAACGTTATTTCCTAGGAAGGTATATTCGCATTTACATTCTATTGAAGTGAATACGAGGTATACATGACACTTCGCAATGGATATTATATCTTATCACGAAACATAGAAATGAAGTGCGACATCTGGTTTTAAGAAGCATTAGGACCCCTTTGGCTACGATAAGTAGACATCTGCAAACGATATTCTCAAGGATGGAAACGTCGCATTCACATTCTTTCGAAGTGAATACGAGGTATATATGACACTTCGCAGTGAATATTATATCTTATCACGAAATATAGAAAAGAGATGCGATATCGCGATTTAAGTAGCATTAGAACTCTATTGCTACGATACGTAGACATCTGAATACGCTATTTCCTAGCAAGGAAGTGTCGCATTTACATTCGTTTGGAGTGAATGCTAGGTACACATGAAACTTCGCAATGAATACTATATCTTATCATGAAACATAGAAGAGAGATGCGATATCGCTTTTTAAGATGGATTAGAACTCTGTGGCCTCGATGCGGAGACATCTGCAAACGCTATTTCCTAGCAAGCAATAGTCGCATTTACATTCTTTTGAAGTGAATACGAGGTATACATGACACTTCGCAATGAATATTATATCTTATCACGAAACATAGAAATGAGATGCGATGTCGCGATTTAAGTAGCATTAGAATTCTATTGCTACGATACGTGGACATCTGAATACGCTATTTCCTAGCAAGGAAGTGTCGCATTTACAATCGTTTGGAGTGAATACTAGGTATACATGACACTTCGCAATGAATATTATATCTTATCACGAAACATATAAATGAGATGTGATATCGCGATTTAAGTAGCATTAGAACGCTATTGCTACGATACGTAGACATCTCCAAAAATCTATTTCCTAGCAACAATAGTCGCATTTACGTTCTTTTGAAGTGAATACGAGGTATACATGACACTTCGCAATGAATATTAGATCTTATCATGAAACATAGATGTGAGATGCGACATCGCGTTTTAGGAAGCATTAGAACTTTATTGCTACGATACGTAGACATCTGAATACGCTATTTCCTAGCAAGGAAGTGTCGCATTTACATTCGTCTGGAGTGAATACTAGGTATACATGACACTTCGCAATGAATATTATATCTTATCACGAAACATAGAAATGAAATGCGACATCTCGTTTTAAGAAGCATTAGAACCCTATTTCCTCGATGCGGAGGTATCTGCAAAGGCTACTTCCTAGAATGGAAAAGTCGCATTTAGATTCTTTTGAAGTGAATACGAGGTGTACATGACACCTCGCAATGAAAATTATATCTTATCAGGAAACATAGAAATGAGATGCGATACCGCGTTTTGAGAAGCATTAGAACTCTATTGCTACTATACGTAGACATCTGCAAACGCTATTTGCTAGCATGGAAGTGTCGCACTTACATGCTTTTGAAGTGAATACGAGGTATGCAGGACACTTCGCAATGAATGTTATATCTTATCAGGAAACATAGAAATGTGATGCGATATCGCATTTTAAGAAGCATTCGTACTCTATTGCCTCGACGCGTAGACATCTGCAGACGCTATTCCCTAGCATGGGAGTGTCGCATTTACATACTTTTGAAGTGAATACGAGGTGTACATGACACTTCGCAATGAATATTATATCTTATCACGAAACGTAGGAATGCGTCGCGATATCGCGATTTAAGCAGCATTAGAACCCTATTGCCTCGATGCGGAGATTTCTGCAAAGGCTATTTCCTAGCATGGAAATGTCGCATTTACATTCTTTTGAAGTGAATACGAGGTGTACATGACACCTCGCAATGAATATTATATCTTATCAGGAAACATAGAAATGAGATGCGATATCGCGTTTTGAGAAGCATTAGAACTCGTTTGCTACTATACGTAGACATCTGCAAACGCTATTTCCTTGCAAGCAATAGTCGTATTTATGTTCTTTTGAAGTGAATACGAAGTATACATGACACTTCGCAATGAATATTATATCTTATCACGAAACATAGAAATGAGATGCGATATCGCGATTTAAGTAGCATTAGAACCCTTTTGCTACGATACGTAGATATCTGAATACGCTATTTCCTAGCAAGGAAGTGTCGCATTTACATTCTTTTGTAGTGAATACGAGGTGTACATGACACTTCGCAATGAATATTACATCTTATCACGAAACGTAGAAATGAGATGCGATATCGCGATTTAAGTAGTATTAGAACTCTATTGCTACGATACGTAGACATCTGCAAAATATATTCCCAAGGATGGAAACATCGCATTTACATTCTTTTGAAGTGAATACGAGGTATACATGACACTTCGCAAGGAATATTATATCTTATCACGATACATATAAATGAGATGCCATATCGCGTTTTAAGAAGCATTAGAACTCTATTGCCTCAACGCGTAGACATCTGCAGACGCTATTTCCTAGCATGGAAGTGTCGCACTTACATCCTTTTGAAGTGAATACGAGGTATACAGGACACTTCGCAATGAATGTTATATCTTATCAGGAAACATAGGAATGTGATGCGACATCGCGTTTTAAGAGGCATGAGAACTCTATTGCCTCTACGTGTAGACATCTGCAGACGCTATTTCCTAGCATGGAAGTGTCGCACTTACATTCTTTTGAAGTGAATACGAGGTATACATGACACTTCGCAATGAATATTATATCTTATCATGAAACATAGAAGAGAGATGCGATATCGCGTTTTAAGAAGCTTTAGCACCCTATGGCCTCGATGCGGAGACATCAGCAAACGCTATTTCCTAGCATGGAAGTGTCGCACTTACATTCTTCTGAAGTGAATACGAGTTATACATGACACTTCGCAATGAATATTATATCTTATCACGAAACATATAAATGAGATATGATATCGCGATTTAAGTAGCATTAGAACGCTATTGCTACGATACGTAGACATCTGCAAACGTTATCTCCTAGGAAGGTAGATTCGCATTTACATTCGTTTGGAGTGAATGAGAGGTACACATGAAACTTCGCAATGAATACTATATCTTATCATGAAACATAGAAGGGAGATGCGATATCGCTTTTTAAGATGGATTAGAACTCTATGGCCTCGATGCGGAGACATCTGCAAACGCTATTTCCTAGCAAGCAATAGTCGCATTTACATTCTTTTGAAGTGAATACGAGGTATACATGACACTTCGCAATGAATATTATATCTTATCACGAAACATAGAAATGAGATGCGATGTCGCTATTTAAGTAGCATTAGAATTCTATTGCTACGATACGTGGACATCTGAATACGCTATTTCCTAGCAAGGAAGTGTCGCATTTACATTCGTTTGGAGTGAATACTAGGTATACATGACACTTCGCAATGAATAATAGATCTTATCATGAAACATAGAAATGAGATGCGATATCGTGTTTTAAGAAGCTTTACATATCTATTGCTTCGATACGTAGACATTGGCAAACGCTATTACCTAGCAAGGAAGTGTCGCATTTACATTATTTACATGTGTTTACGTGGAGTACTTGACACTTCGCAATGAATATTTTATCTTGACATGAAACATAGAAATGAGACGCGATATCGCGTATTAAGAAGCATTGGAAATATTGCTACGATACGTAGACATCTGCAAACGCTATTTCCTAGCAAGGATGTGTCGCATTTACATTCATTTGAAGTGAATACGAGGTATCAGTGACACTTCGCAATGAATAATAGATCTTATCATGAAAAATAGAAATGAGATGCAATATCGTGTTTTAAGGGGATTTAGAACTCTATTGCTTCGATACGTAGACATTTGCAAACGCTATCACCTAGCAAGGAAGTGTCCCTTTTACATTCTTTACTTGTGAGTACGAGGAATACATGGCACTTCGCAATGAATATTATATCTTATCACGAAATATAGAAAAGAGATGCGATATCGCGATTTAAGTAGCTTTAGAACTCTATTGCTACGATACGTAGACATCTGAATACGCTATTTCCTAGCAAGGAAGTGTCGCATTTACATTCGTTTGGAGTGAATGCGAGGTACACATGAAACTTCGCAATGAATACTATATCTTATCATGAAACATAGAAGAGTGATGCGATATCGCTTTTTAAGATGGATTAGGACTCTGTGGCCTCGATGCGGAGACATCTGCAAACGCTATTTCCTAGCAAGCAATAGTCGCATTTACATTCTTTTGAAGTGAATACGAGGTATACACGACACTTCGCAATGAATATTATATCTTATCACGAAACATAGAAATGAGATGCGATGTCGCGATTTAAGTAGCATTAGAATTATATTGCTACGATACGTGGACATCTGAATACGCTATTTCCTAGCAAGGAAGTGTCGCATTTACAATCGTTTGGAGTGAATACTAGGTATACATGACACTTCGCAATGAATATTATATCTTATCACGAAACATATAAATGAGATGTGATATCGCGATTTAAGTAGCATTAGAACGCTATTGCTACGATACGTAGACATCTCCAAAAATCTATTTCCTAGCAACAATAGTCGCATTTACGTTCTTTTGAAGTGAATATGAGGTATACATGACACTTCGCAATGAATATTAGATCTTATCATGAAACATAGATGTGAGATGCGACATCGCGTTTTAGGAAGCATTAGATCTTTATTGCTACGATACGTAGACATCTGAATACGCTATTTCCTAGCAAGGAAGTGTCGCATTTACATTCGTCTGGAGTGAATACTAGGTATACATGACACTTCGCAATGAATATTATATCTTATCACGAAACATAGAAATGAAATGCGACATCTCGTTTTAAGAAGCATTAGAACCCTATTGCCTCGATGCGGAGGTATCTGCAAAGGCTACTTCCTAGAATGGAAAAGTCGCATTTAGATTCTTTTGAAGTGAATACGAGGTGTACATGACACCTCGCAATGAATATTATATCTTATCAGGAAACATAGAAATGAGATGCGATACCGCGTTTTGAGAAGCATTAGAACTCTATTGCTACTATACGTAGACATCTGCAAACGCTATTTCCTAGCATGGAAGTGTCGCACTTACATCCTTTTGAAGTGAATACGAGGTATGCAGGACACTTCGCAATGAATGTTATATCTTATCAGGAAACATAGAAATGTGATGCGATATCGCATTTTAAGAAGCATTCGAACTCTATTGCCTCGACGCGTAGACATCTGCAGACGCTATTCCCTAGCATGGAGTGTCGCATTTACATACTTTTGAAGTGAATACGAGGTGTACATGACACTTCGCAATGAATATTATATCTTATCACGAAACGTAGAAATGCGTCGCGATATCGCGATTTTAGCAGCATTAGAACCCTATTGCCTCGATGCGGAGATTTCTGCAAAGGCTATTTCCTAGCATGGAAATGTCGCATTTACATTCTTTTGAAGTGAATACGAGGTGTACATGACACCTCGCAATGAATATTATATCTTATCAGGAAACATAGAAATGAGATGCGATATCGCGTTTTGAGAAGCATTAGAACTCTATTGCTACTATACGTAGACATCTGCAAACGCTATTTCCTAGCAAGCAATAGTCGTATTTATGTTCTTTTGAAGTGAATACGAAGTATACATGACACTTCGCAATGAATATTATATCTTATCACGAAACATAGAAATGAGATGCGATATCGCGATTTAAGTAGCATTAGAACCCTTTTGCTACGATACGTAGATATCTGAATACGCTATTTCCTAGCAAGGAAGTGTCGCATTTTCATTCTTTTGTAGTGAATACGAGGTGTACATGACACTTCGCAATGAATATTACATCTTATCACGAAACGTAGAAATGAGATGCGATATCGCGATTTAAGTAGTATTAGAACTCTATTGCTACGATACGTAGACATCTGCAAAATATATTCCCAAGGATGGAAACATCGCATTTACATTCTTTTGAAGTGAATACGAGGTATACATGACACTTCGCAAGGAATATTATATCTTATCACGATACATATAAATGAGATGCCATATCGCGTTTTAAGAAGCATTAGAACTCTATTGCCTCAACGCGTAGACATCTGCAGACGCTATTTCCTAGCATGGAAGTGTCGCACTTACATCCTTTTGAAGTGAATACGAGGTATACAGGACACTTCGCAATGAATGTTATATCTTATCAGGAAACATAGAAATGTGATGCGACATCGCGTTTTAAGAGGCATGAGAACTCTATTGCCTCTACGTGTAGACATCTGCAGACGCTATTTCCTAGCATGGAAGTGTCGCACTTACATTCTTTTGAAGTGAATACGAGGTATACATGACACTTCGCAATGAATATTATATCATATCATGAAACATAGAAGAGAGATGCGATATCGCGTTTTAAGAAGCTTTAGCACCCTATGGCCTCGATGCGGAGACATCAGCAAACGCTATTTCCTAGCATGGAAGTGTCGCACTTACATTCTTCTGAAGTGAATACGAGTTATACATGACACTTCGCAATGAATATTATATCTTATCACGAAACATATAAATGAGATATGATATCGCGATTTAAGTAGCATTAGAACGCTATTGCTACGATACGTAGACATCTGCAAACGCTATTTCCTAGCAAACAATAGTCGCATTTACATTTTTTTGAAGTGAATACGAAGTATACATGACACTTCGCAATGAATATTATATCTTATCACGAAACATAGAAATGAGATGCGATGTCGCTATTTAAGTAGCATTAGAATTCTATTGCTACGATACGTGGACATCTGAATACGCTATTTCCTAGCAAGGAAGTGTCGCATTTACATTCGTTTGGAGTGAATACTAGGTATACATGACACTTCGCAATGAATAATAGATCTTATCATGAAAAATAGAAATGAGATGCGATATCGTGTTTTAAGAGGATTTAGAACTCTATTGCTTCGATACGTAGACATTTGCAAACGCTATTACCTAGCAAGGAAGTGTCGCATTTACATTCTTTAGATGTGTACACGAGGAATACATGACACTTCGCAATGAATATTATATCTTGACATGAAACATAGAAATGAGATGCGATATCCCGTTTTAAGAAGCATTAGAACTCTATTGCTACGATACGTAGACATCTGCAAACGCTATTTCCTAGCAAGGAAGTGTTGCATTCACATTCTTTAGATGAGAATACGAGGAATACATGACACTTCGCAATGAATATTATATCTTGTCATGAAACATAGAAATGAGATGCGATATCCCGTTTCAAGAAGTAATAGAACTCTATTGCATCGGTACGGAGACATCTGCAAACGCTATTTGCTAGCAAGGAAGTGTCGCATTTACATTCTTTTGAAGTGTAGACGATATATACGTAGCACTTCGCAATGATTATTATATCATATCATGAAACATAGAAATGATATGCAATATCGCGTTTTAAGAAGCATTAGAAGTCTATTGCTTCGATAAGTAGACATCTGGAATCGCATTTCCTAGCAGGGAAGTGTGGCATTTATGCTCTTTTGAAGTGTAGACCAGGTATACATAACACTTCGAAATTAATATTATATCCTATCATGAAATATAGAAATGAGATGCTATATCAAGTTCTAAGTAGCATTAGAACTCTATTGCTTTTATACGTAGACGTCTGGATACGCTATTTCCTAGAAAGGACGTGTGGAGTTTGCATTGTTTTGAAGTCTAGACGAGGTATACAGAACATTTCGCATTGAATATTATATCTTATCATGCAACACAGATCTGAAGTGCGATATCTCGTTTTAAGAAGCACTACAATCCTATTGCTTCGATACGTAGACATCTGGAAACGCTATTTCCTAGGAGGGAAGTGTGGCATTTACAATTTTTTGAAGTGCTGACGCAGTATACAAGGAAGTATGCCATTTGCAATCTTTTGAAGTGCAGACGAGGTATACTTAACACTTCGCAATGAATATTATATCTTATCAAGAAACATCTAGTAGAGATGCGATATCGCGCTTAAAGAAGCATTATAACTCTATTGCTTCGATACGTAGACATCTGGAATCGCTATTTCTTAGCAAGGATGTGTGGCGTTTACATTCTTTTGAAGTGTAGACGAGGTATACATGACACTTCGCAATGAATATTATGTCTTATCATGAAGCATAGAAATGAGATGCGATATCGCGTTTTAGGACGCATTAGAACTCTATTGCTGCGATACGTAGACATCTGAATACGCTATTTCCTAGCAAGGAAGTGTCGCATTTACATTCGTTTGGAGTGAATACGAGGTATACATGACACTTCGCAATGAATATTATGTCTTATCATGAAGCATAGAAATGAGATGCGATATCGCATTTTGAGAAGCGTTAGAACTCTATTGCCTCGACGCGTAGACATATGCAGACGCTATTTCCTAGCATGGAAGTGTCGCATTTACATTCTCTTGAAGTGAATACGAGCTATACATGACACATCGCAGTGAATATTATATCTTATCATGAAACATAGAAGTGAGATGCGATATCGCATTTTAAGAAGCATTCGAACTCTATTGCCTCGACGCGTAGACATCTGCAGACGCTATTCCCTAGCATGGGAGTGTCGCATTTACATACTTTTGAAGTGAATACGAGGTGTACATGACACTTCGCAATGAACATTATATCTTATCACGAAACGTAGAAATGCGTTGTGATATCGCGATTTAAGCAGCATTAGAACTCTATTGCTACGATACGTAGACATCTGAATACGCTATTTCCTAGCAAGGAAGTGTCGCATTTACATTCGTTTGGAGCGAATACTAGGTATACATGACACTTCGCAATGAATATTATATCTTATCACGAAACACATAAATGAGATGTGATATCGCGATTTAAGTAGCATTAGAACGCTATTGCTACGATACGTAGACATCTCCAAAAATCTATTTCCTAGCAAACAATAGTCGCATTTACGTTCTTTTGAAGTTAATACGAGGTATACATGACACTTCGCAATGAATATTATATCTTCTAATGAATCATAGAAGTGAGACGCGATATCGCGTTTTAGGAAGCATTAGAACTCTATTGCTGCGATACGTAGACATCTGAATACGCTATTTCCTAACAAGGAAGTGTCGCATTTACATTCATTTGGAGTGAATACGAGGTATACATGACACTTCGCAATGAATATTATGTCTTATCATGAAGCATAGAAATGAGATGCGATATCGCATTTTGAGAAGCATTAGAACTCTATTGCCTCGACGCGTAGACATATGCAGACGCTATTTCCTAGCAAGCAATTGTCGCATTTACATTCTTTTGAAGCGAATACGAGGTATACATGACACTTCGCAATGAATATTATATCTTATCACGAAACATAGAAATGAGATGCGATATCGCAATTTAAGTAGCATTAGAACGCTATTGCTACGATACGTAGACATCTCCAAAAATCTATTTCCTAGCAAACAATAGTCGCATTTACGTTCTTTTGAAGTGAATACGAGGTATACATGACACTTCGCAATGAATATTAGATCTTATCATGAAACATAGATGTGAGATGCGATATCGCGTTTTAGGAAGCATTAGAACTCTATAGCTACGATACGTAGACATCTGAATACGCTATTTGCTAGCAAGGAAGTGTCGCATTTACATTCGTCTGGAGTGAATACTAGGTATACATGACACTTCGCAATGAATATTCTATCTTATCACGAAACATAGAAATGAAATGCGACATCTCGTTTTAAGAAGCATTAGAACCCTATTGCCTCGATGCGGAGGTATCTGCAAAGGCTACTTCCTAGAATGGAAAAGTCGCATTTAGATTCTTTTGAAGTGAATTAGAGGTATACATGACACTTCGCAATGAATATTATATCCTATCACGAAACATAGAAATTAAATGTGACATCTCGTTTTAAGAAGCATTAGGACTCTATTGCTACGATACGTAGACATCTGCGAACGCTATTTCCTAGGATGGAAATGTCGCATTTACATTCTTCTGAAGTGAGAGACGAGGTATACATGACACTTCGCAATGAACATTATATCTTATCATGTATCATAAAAGTGAGATGCGATATCGCGTTTTAAGAAGCATTAGAACCCTATTGCCTCGATGCGGAGATATCTGCAAAGGCTATTTCCTAGCATGGAAATGTCGCATTTACATTCTTTTGAAGTGAATACGAGGTGTACATGACACCTCGCAATGAATATTATATCTTATCAGGAAACATAGAAATGAGATGCGATATCGCGTTTTGAGAAGCATTAGAACTCTATTGCTACTATACGTAGACATCTGCAAACGCTATTTCCTAGCAAGCAATAGTCGTATTTATGTTCTTTTGAAGTGAATACGAAGTATACATGACACTTCGCAATGAATATTATATCTTATCACGAAACATATAAAGGAGATGCGATATCGCGATTTAAGTTGCATTAGAACGCTATTGCTACGATACGTAGACATCTGAATACGCTATTTCCTGGCAAGGAAGTGTCGCATTTACATACGTTTGGAGTGAATACGAGGTATACATGACACTTCGCAATGAATATTATATCTTATCACGAAACATAGAAATTAAATGCGACATCTCGTTTTAAGAAGCATTAGGACTCTATTGCTATGATACGTAGACATCTGCGAACGCTATTTCCTAGGATGGAAACGTCGCATTTACATTCTTTTGAAGTGAGTACGAGGTATACATGACACTTCACAATGAACATTATATCTTATCATGTATCATAAAAGTGAGATGCGATATCGCGTTTTAAGAAGCATTAGAACCCTAATGCCTCGATGCGGCGATATCTGCAAAGGCTATTTCCTAGCATGGAAATGTCGCATTTACATTCTTTTGAAGTGAATACGAGGTGTACATGACACCTAGCAATGAATATTATATCTTATCACGAAACATAGAAATGAGATGCGATGTCGCGATTTAAGTAGCATTAGAACTCTTTTGCTACGATACGTGGACATCTGAATACGCTATTTCCTAGCAAGGAAGTGTCGCATTTACATTCGTTTGGAGTGAATACTAGGTATACATGACACTTCGCAATGAATATTATATCTTATCACGAAACATATAAATGAGATGTGATATCGCGATTTAAGTAGCATTAGAACGCTATTGCTACGATACGTAGACATCTCCAAGAATCTATTTCCTAGCAAACAATAGTCGCATTTACGTTCTTTTGAAGTGAATACGAGGTGTACATGACACTTCGCAATGAATATTATATCTTATCATGAAACATAGAAGAGAGATGCGATATCGCGTTTTAAGAAGCTTTAGCACCCTATGGCCTCGATGCGGAGACATCTGCAAACGCTATTTCCTAGCATGGAAGTGTCGCACTTACATTCTTCTGAAGTGAATACGAGTTATACATGACACTTCGCAATGAATATTATATCTTATCACGAAACATAGAAATGAGATGCGATAGCGCGTTTTGAGAAGCATTAGAACTCCATTGCTACGATACGTAGACATCTGCAAACGTTATCTCCTAGGAAGGTAGATTCGCATTTACATTCGTTTGGAGTGAATGAGAGGTACACATGAAACTTCGCAATGAATACTATATCTTATCATGAAACATAGAAGGGAGATGCGATATCGCTTTTTAAGATGGATTAGAACTCTATGGCCTCGATGCGGAGACATCTGCAAACGCTATTTCCTAGCAAGCAATAGTCGCATTTACATTCTTTTGAAGTGAATACGAGGTATACATGACACTTCGCAATGAATATTATATCTTATCACGAAACATAGAAATGAGATGCGATGTCGCGATTTAAGTAGCATTAGAACTCTTTTGCTACGATACGTGGACATCTGAATACGCTATTTCCTAGCAAGGAAGTGTCGCATTTACATTCGTTTGGAGTGAATACTAGGTATACATGACACTTCGCAATGAATATTATATCTTATCACGAAACATATAAATGAGATGTGATATCGCGATTTAAGTAGCATTAGAACGCTATTGCTACGATACGTAGACATCTCCAAGAATCTATTTCCTAGCAAACAATAGTCGCATTTACGTTCTTTTGAAGTGAATACTAGGTATACATGACACTTCGCAATGAATATTAGATCTTATCGTGAAACGTAGATGTGAGATGCGATATCGCGTTTTAGGAAGCATTAGAACCCTATTGCCTCGATGCGGAGATATCTGCAAAGGCTACTTCCTAGCATGGAAAAGTCGCATTTAGAATCTTTTGAAGTGAATTAGAGGTATACATGACACTTCGCAATGAATATTATATCCTATCACGAAACATAGGAATTAAATGCGACATCTCGTTTTAAGAAGCATTAGGACTCTATTGCTACGATACGTAGACATCTGCGAACGCTATTTCCTAGGATGGAAATGTCGCATTTACATTCTTTTGAAGTGAGTACGAGGTATACATGACACTTCGCAATGAACATTATATCTTATCATGTATCATAAAAGTGAGATGCGATATCGCGTTTTAAGAAGCATTAGAACCCTATTGCCTCGATGCGGAGATATCTGCAAAGGCTATTTCCTAGCATGGAAATGTCGCATTTACATTCTTTTGAGGTGAATACGAGGTGTACATGGCACCTCGCAATGAATATTATATCTTATCAGGAAACATAGAAATGAGATGCGATATCGCGTTTTGAGAAGCATTAGAACTCTATTGCTACTATACGTACGCATCTGCAAACGCTATTTCCTAGCAAGCAATAGTCGCATTTATGTTCTTTTGAAGTGAATACGAAGTATACATGACACTTCGCAATGAATATTATATCTTATCACGAAACATAGAAATGAGATGCGATATCGCGATTTAAGTAGCATTAGAACTCTATTGCCACGATACGTAGACATCTGAATACTCTATTTCGTAGCAAGGAAGTGTCGCATTTACATTCGTTTGGAGTGAATACGAGGTATACATGACACTTCGCAATGAATATTATATCTTATCACGAAACATATAAAGGAGATGTGATATCGCGATTTAAGTTGCATTAGAACGCTATTGCTACGATACGTAGACATCTGAATACGCTATTTCCTGGCAAGGAAGAGTCGCATTTACATACGTTTGGAGTGAATACGAGGTATACATGACACTTCGCAATGAATATTATATCTTATCACGAAACATAGAAATTAAATGCGACATCTCGTTTTAAGAAGCATTAGGACTCTATTGCTATGATACGTAGACATCTGCGAACGCTATTCCCTAGGATGGAAACGTCGCATTTACATTCTTTTGAAGTGAGTACGAGGTATACATGACACTTCGCAATGAACATTATATCTTATCATGTAACATAAAAGTGAGATGCGATATCGCGTTTTAAGAAGCATTAGAACCCTAATGCCTCGATGCGGCGATATCTGCAAAGGCTATTTCCTAGCATGGAAATGTCGCATTTACATTCTTTTGAAGTGAATACGAAGTGTACATGACACCTAGCAATGAATATTATATCTTATCACGAAACATAGAAATGAGATGCGATGTCGCGATTTAAGTAGCATTAGAACTCTTTTGCTACGATACGTGGACATCTGAATACGCTATTTCCTAGCAAGGAAGTGTCGCATTTACATTCGTTTGGAGTGAATACTAGGTATACATGACACTTCGCAATGAATATTATATCTTATCACGAAACATATAAATGAGATGTGATATCGCGATTTAAGTAGCATTAGAACGCTATTGCTACGATACGTAGACATCTCCAAGAATCTATTTCCTAGCAAACAATAGTCGCATTTACGTTCTTTTGAAGTGAATACTAGGTATACATGACACTTCGCAATGAATATTATATCCTATCACGAAACATAGGAATTAAATGCAACATCTCGTTTTAAGAAGCATTAGGACTCTATTGCTACGATACGTAGACATCTGCGAACGCTATTTCCTAGGATGGAAATGTCGCATTTACATTCTTTTGAAGTGAGTACGAGGTATACATGACACTTCGCAATGAACATTATATCTTATCATGTATCATAAAAGTGAGATGCGATATCGCGTTTTGAGAAGCATTAGAACTCTACTGCCACGATACGTAGACATCTGAATACTCTATTTCCTAGCAAGGAAGTGTCGCATTTACATTCGTTTGGAGTGAATACGAGGTATACATGACACTTCGCAATGAATATTATATCTTATCACGAAACATATAAAGGAGATGTGATATCGCGATTTAAGTAGCATTAGAACGCTATTGCTACGATACGTAGACATCTGAATACGCTATTTCCTAGCAAGGAAGTGTCGCATTTACATTCGTTTGGAGTGAATACGAGGTATACATGACACTTCGCAATGAATATTATATCTTATCATGAAACATTGAAGAGAGATGCGATATCGCGTTTTAAGAAGCATTAGAACTCCATTGCCTCGATGCGTAGACATCTGCAGACGCTATTTCCTAGTTAGGAAGTATCGCATTTACATTCATTTGAAGCGCAGACGAGGTATACATGACAAATCGCAATGAATATTATATCTTATCATGAGACATAGATGTGAGATGCGATATCGCGTTTTAAGCAGTATTGGAACACTATTGCTACGATACGTAGACATCAGCAACGCTATTTCCTAGCATGGAAGTGTCGCATTTACCTCCTTTTGAAGTGAATACGAGGTATACATGACACATCAGAATGAATATTATATATTATCGTGGAACATAGAAATGAGATGCGATATCTCATTTTAAGAAGCATTAGAGCTCTATTGCTTCGATACGTAGACATCTGCAAACGCTACTTCCTGGCAAGGAAGTGTCGCATTTACATTCTTTTGAAGTGAATACGAGGTATACATCACACACCACAATGAATGTTTTATCTTATCATGAATCGTTGAAAAGAGATGCGATATCGCGTTTTATGAATCGTTAGAATCCTATTCCTACGATACGTAGACATCTGCAAACGCTATTTCCTGGCAAGGAAGTGTCGCATTTACATTCTTTTGTAGTGAATACGAGGTACACATACCACTAAACAATGAATATTATATCCTATCATGAAACATAGAAATGAGATGCTATATCGCGTTTTAACAAGCATTAGAACTATATTGCTACGACACGTAGACATCTGCAAACGCTATCTCCTAGCAAGGAAGTGTCGCATTTATATTCTTTTGAAGTGAATACGAGGTATACATCACACACCACAATGAATGTTATATCTTACCATGAATCGTTGAAAAGAGATGCGATATCGCGTTTTATGAATCGTTAGAATCCTATTCCTACGATACGTAGACATCTGCAAACGCTATTTCCTGGCAAGGAAGTGTCGCATTTACATTCTTTTGAAGTGAATACGAGGTATACATGACACTTCGCAATGAATATTATATCTTATCACGAAACATAGAAATGAGATGCGATGTCGCTATTTAAGTAGCATTAGAATTCTATTGCTACGATACGTGGACATCTGAATACGCTATTTCCTAGCAAGGAAGTGTCGCATTTACATTCGTTTGGAGTGAATACTTGGTATACATGACACTTCGCAATGAATATTCTATCTTATCACGAAACATAGAAATGAAATGCGACATCTCGTTTTAAGAAGCATTAGAACCCTAATGCCTCGATGCGGCGATATCTGCAAAGGCTATTTCCTAGCATGGAAATGTCGCATTTACATTCTTTTGAAGTGAATACGAAGTGTACATGACACCTAGCAATGAATATTATATCTTATCACGAAACATAGAAATGAGATGCGATGTCGCGATTTAAGTAGCATTAGAACTCTTTTGCTACGATACGTGGACATCTGAATACGCTATTTCCTAGCAAGGAAGTGTCGCATTTACATTCGTTTGGAGTGAATACTAGGTATACATGACACTTCGCAATGAATATTATATCTTATCACGAAACATATAAATGAGATGTGATATCGCGATTTAAGTAGCATTAGAACGCTATTGCTACGATACGTAGACATCTCCAAGAATCTATTTCCTAGCAAACAATAGTCGCATTTACGTTCTTTTGAAGTGAATACTAGGTATACATGACACTTCGCAATGAATATTAGATCTTATCGTGAAACGTAGATGTGAGAT
Organism: Xylocopa sonorina; assembly: GCF_050948175.1. NCBI lineage: Eukaryota > Metazoa > Arthropoda > Insecta > Hymenoptera > Apidae > Xylocopa > Xylocopa sonorina. The sequence continues at coordinate 17,685 of NW_027490886.1, read as the reverse complement.
GCGATATCGCGTTTTAGGAAGCATTAGAACCCTATTGCCTCGATGCGGAGATATCTGCAAAGGCTACTTCCTAGCATGGAAAAGTCGCATTAGAATCTTTTGAAGTGAATTAGAGGTATACATGACACTTCGCAATGAATATTATATCCTATCACGAAACATAGGAATTAAATGCGACATCTCGTTTTAAGAAGCATTAGGACTCTATTGCTACGATACGTAGACATCTGCGAACGCTATTTCCTAGGATGGAAATGTCGCACTTACATTCTTTTGAAGTGAGTACGAGGTATACATGACACTCGCATGAACATTATATCTTATCATGTATCATAAAAGTGAGATGCGATATCGCGTTTTAAGAAGCATTAGAACCCTATTGCCTCGATGCGGAGATATCTGCAAAGGCTATTTCCTAGCATGGAAATGTCGCATTTACATTCTTTTGAGGTGAATACGAGGTGTACATGGCACCTCGCAATGAATATTATATCTTATCAGGAAACATAGAAATGAGATGCGATATCGCGTTTTGAGAAGCATTAGAACTCTATTGCTACTATACGTACGCATCTGCAAACGCTATTTCCTAGCAAGCAATAGTCGCATTTATGTTTTTTTGAAGTGAATACGAAGTATACATGACACTTCGCAATGAATATTATATCTTATCACGAAACATAGAAATGAGATGCGATATCGCGATTTAAGTAGCATTAGAACTCTATTGCCACGATACGTAGACATCTGAATACTCTATTTCGTAGCAAGGAAGTGTCGCATTTACATTCGTTTGGAGTGAATACGAGGTTATACATGACACTTCGCAAGGAATATTATATCTTATCACGAAACATATAAAGGAGATGTGATATCGCGATTTAAGTAGCATTAGAACGCTATTGCTACGATACGTAGACATCTGAATCGCTATTTCTAGCAAGGAAGTGTCGCATTTACATTCGTTTGGAGTGAATACGAGGTATACATTACACTTCGCAATGAATATTATATCTTATCACGAAACATATAAAGGAGATGTGATATCGCGATTTAAGTTGCATTAGAACGCTATTGCTACGATACGTAGACATCTGAATACGCTATTTCCTAGCAAGGAAGTGTTCGCATTTACATACGTTTGGAGTGAATACGAGGTATACATGACACTTCGCAATGAATATTATATCTTATCACGAAACATAGAAATTAAATGCGACATCTCGTTTTAAGAAGCATTAGGACTCTATTGCTATGATACGTAGACATCTGCGAACGCTATTCCCTAGGATGGAAACGTCGCATTTACATTCTTTGAAGTGAGTACGAGGTATACATGACACTTCGCAATGAACATTATATCTTATCATGTAACATAAAAGTGAGATGCGATATCGCGTTTAAGAAGCATTAGAACCCTAATGCCTCGATGCGGCGATATCTGCAAAGGCTATTTCCTAGCATGGAAATGTCGCATTTACATTCTTTTGAAGTGAATACGAAGTGTACATGACACCTAGCAATGAATATTATATCTTATCACAAAACATAGAAATGAGATGCGATGTCGCGATTTAAGTAGCATTAGAACTCTTTTGCTACGATACGTGGACATCTGAATACGCTATTTCCTAGCAAGGAAGTGTCGCATTTACATTCGTTTGGAGTGAATACTAGGTATACATGACACTTCGCAATGAATATTATATCTTATCACGAAACATATAAATGAGATGTGATATCGCGATTTAAGTAGCATTAGAACGCTATTGCTACGATACGTAGACATCTCCAAGAATCTATTTCCTAGCAAACAATAGTCGCATTTACGTTCTTTTGAAGTGAATACTAGGTATACATGACACTTCGCAATGAATATTAGATCTTATCGTGAAACGTAGATGTGAGATGCGATATCGCGTTTTAGGAAGCATTAGAACCCTATTGCCTCGATGCGGAGATATCTGCAAAGGCTACTTCCTAGCATGGAAAAGTCGCATTTAGAATCTTTTGAAGTGAATTAGAGGTATACATGACACTTCGCAATGAATATTATATCCTATCACGAAACATAGGAATTAAATGCGACATCTCGTTTTAAGAAGCATTAGGACTCTATTGCTACGATACGTAGACATCTGCGAACGCTATTTCCTAGGATGGAAATGTCGCATTTACATTCATTTGAAGTGAGTACGAGGTATACATGACACTTCGCAATGAACATTATATCTTATCATGTATCATAAAAGTGAGATGCGATATCGCGTTTGAGAAGCATTAGAACTCTATTGCCACGATACGTAGACATCTGAATACTCTATTTCCTAGCAAGAAGTGTCGCATTTACATTCGTTTGGAGTGAATACGAGGTATACATGACACTTCGCAATGAATATTATATCTTATCACGAAACATATAAAGGAGATGTGATATCGCGATTTAAGTAGCATTAGAACGCTATTGCTACGATACGTAGACATCTGAATACGCTATTTCCTAGCAAGGAAGTGTCGCATTTACATTCGTTTGGAGTGAATACGAGGTATACATGACACTTCGCAATGAATATTATATCTTATCATGAAACATTGAAGAGAGATGCGATATCGCGTTTTAAGAAGCATTAGAACTCCATTGCCTCGATGCGTAGACATCTGCAGACGCTATTTCCTAGTTAGGAAGTATCGCATTTACATTCATTTGAAGCGCAGACGAGGTATACATGACAAATCGCAATGAATATTATATCTTATCATGAGACATAGATGTGAGATGCGATATCGCGTTTTAAGCAGTATTAGAACACTATTGCTACGATACGTAGACATCAGCAACGCTATTTCCTAGCATGGAAGTGTCGCATTTACCTCCTTTTGAAGTGAATACGGGGTATACATGACACATCAGAATGATATTATATATTATCGTGGAACATAGAAATGAGATGCGATATCTCATTTTAAGAAGCATTAGAGCTCTATTGCTTCGATACGTAGACATCTGCAAACGCTACTTCCTGGCAAGGAAGTGTCGCATTTACATTCTTTTGAAGTGAATACGAGGTATACATCACACACCACAATGAATGTTTTATCTTATCATGAATCGTTGAAAAGAGATGCGATATCGCGTTTTATGAATCGTTAGAATCCTATTCCTACGATACGTAGACATCTGCAAACGCTATTTCCTGGCAAGGAAGTGTCGCATTTACATTCTTTGTAGTGAATACGAGGTACACATACCACTAAACAATTGAATATTATATCCTATCATGAAACATAGAAATGAGATGCTATATCGCGTTTTAACAAGCATTAGAACTATATTGCTACGATACGTAGACATCTGCAAACGCTATCTCCTAGCAAGGAGTGTCGCATTTATATTCTTTTGAAGTGAATACGAGGTATACATCACACACCACAATGAATGTTATATCTTATCATGAATCGTTGAAAAGAGATGCGATATCGCGTTTTATGAATCGTTAGAATCCTATTCCTACGATACGTAGACATCTGCAAACGCTATTTCCTGGCAAGGAAGTGTCGCATTTACATTCTTTTGAAGTGAATACGAGGTACACATACCACTAAACAATGAATATTATATCCTATCATGAAACATAGAAATGAGATGCTATATCGCGTTTTAACAAGCTTTAGAACTATATTGCTACGATACGTAGTCATCTGCAAACGCTATCTCCTAGCAAGGAAGTGACGCATTTACATTCATTTGATGTGTATGCGAGGTATAAGTGAATCTTTGCAATGAATATTACATCTTATCATGAAACATAGAAATGAGATGCGATGTCGCGTTTTATGGAGCATTAGAACTCTATTGCAACGATACGTAGACATCTGCAAAAGTTACTTCCTAGCAAGGAAGTGTCGCACTTACATTCATTTGAGGTGTATGCGATGTGTAAGTGACAGTTCGCAATGAATATCATATCTTATCATGAACGATAGAAATGAGATACGATATCGCGTTATAAGAAGCATTAGACCCCTATTGCTTCGATAGGTATACATCCGCAAACGCTACTTCCTAGGAAGGAAGGGGCGCATTTATATACTTTTGAAGTTAATACGAGGAATACATAACACTTCGCATTGTATAATATATCTTATCATCAGACATAGAAATTGGATGCGATATCGCGGTTTAAGAAGCATTAGAACTCTATTGCTTCGATAGGTAGAAATCTGCAAACGCTATTTTGTAGTAAGGAAGTGGCGCATTTACATACTTTTGAAATAAATACGATGTATACAGAACACTTCGCAATGAATAATACATTTTATCATCAAACATAGGAATGAGATACGATATCGCGATTTAAAAGCATTAGAACACTATTGCTTCGATACGTAGACATCTGCAAACGCTATTTCCTAGCAAGGAAGTGTCGCATTTACATTCATTTGTAGTGTAAGCGAGGTATACATGCTACTTGGCAATGAAAATTATATCTTATCATGAAACATAGAAATGAGATGCGATATCGTGTTTTAAGAAGTGTCAGAACTCTATTTCTACGATACGAAGACATCTGCAATCGTTATTTCCTAGCAAGGAATTGTCGCATTTTCATTCTTTTGTAGTGAATACGAGGTATGAGTGAAACTTGGCAATGAATATTATATCTTATCATGAAACATAGTAATGAGATGCGATATCTCATTTTAAGAAGCATTAGAACTCTATTGCTTCGATGCATAGACATCTGCAAACGCTGTTTCCTAGCAAGAAAGTGTCGCATTTACATTCATTTGAAGTGTGTGCGAGGAATACATGACACTTCGCAGTGAATATTATATCTTATTATCAAACATAGGAATGAGATGCGATATCGCGTTTTAATAAGTGTCATAACTACATTTCTACGATACGAAGTCATCTGCAAACGCCATTTCCTAGCAAGGAAGTGTAGCATTTACACTCATTTATAGTGAATATGAGCTATACATGACACTTCGCAATGAATATTATATCTTATCATCAAACATAGAAATAAGATGCGATACGTCGTTTTAAGAAGCACTAGAACTCTATTGCTTGGATACGTAGACTTCTACAAACGCTATTTGCTAGTAAGGAAGTGTCGCATTTACATTCACTTGAACTGAAAACGAGGTTATACATAGCACTTCGCAATGAATATTATATCTTATCATGAAACATAGATATGAGATGCGATATCCCGGCTTAAAAAGCATTAGAACTCTAATGCTACGATACCTAGCCATCTGCAAACGCTATTTCCTAGCAAGGAAGTGTCGCATTTTCATTCATTTGCAGTGTAGACGAGAATACATGACACTTCGCAATGAAGATTATATCTTATCATGAAACATAGAAATGAGATGCGATATCGCGCTTTAAGAAGCGTTAGAACTCTATTGCTACGATACGTAGACATCTGCAAACGTTATTTCCTAGCAAGGAAGTGTAGCATTTACGTTCATATGAAGTGCAGACGAGGAATACATGACACTTCGCAATGAGTATTATACCCTATCGTGAAACACAGAAGTGAGATACGATATCGGGTTTTAACAAGCATTAGAGCGCCAATTGCTACGATACTTAGAGATCTGCAAACGCTATTCCCTAGGAAGGAAGTGTCACATTTACGTCGGTTTGAAGTGTATGCGAGGAATACATATCACTCCACAATGCATATTATATCTTATCATGAAACATAGGAGTGAGATTCGATATCGCGATTTAACAAGCATTAGAACACTATTGCTACGATACGTAGGCATCTGCAAACGCTATTTCCTAGCAAGGACGATTCGCATTTTCATTCTTTTGATGTGAATACGAGGTATACATGACACTTCGCAAAGAACATTATATCTTATTACGAAACATAGAAATGAGATGCTATATCGCGATCTAAGAAGCATTACAACTCTATTGCTACGATACGTAGGCATCTGCAAACGCCATTTCCTAGCAGGGAATAGTCGCATTTACATTCTTTTGAAGTGAATACGAGGTATACATGACACTTGGCAATAAATATTATATCTTATCATGAAACATAGAAATGAGATGCGATATCTCATTTTAAGGAGCATTAGAAATCTATTGCTACGATACGTAGACATCAGCAATCGCTATTTCCTAGTAAGCGAGTGTCGCATTTACATTCATTTGAAGCGTAGACGAGGTATACATGACACTTCGCAATGAATATTATATCTTATCACGAAACATATAAATGGGATGCGATATCGCGATTTAAGTAGCATTAGAACTCAATTGCTACGATACGTGGACATCTGCAAACACTATTTCCAAGCAAGCAAGTGTCGCATTTACATTCGTTTGGAGAGAAGACGAGGTATACATGACACTTCCCAATGAATATTATATCTTATCATGAAACATAGAAGAGAGATGCGACATCGCGTTTTAAGAAGCATTAGAACACTATTTCCTCGAGGCGTAGACATCTGCAGACGCTATTTCCTAGCATGGAGGTGTCGCATTTACATTCTTTTGTAGTGAATACGAGGTGTACATGACACTTCGCAATGAATATTATATCTTATCACGAAACATAGGAATGAGATGCGATATCTCGATTCAAGTAGCATTAGAATTCTATGGCCTCGATGCGGAGACACCTGCAAACGCTATTTCCTAGCATGGAAGTGTCGCATTTACATTCTATTGTAGTGAATACGAGGTGTACATGACACTTCGCAATGAATATTATGTCTTTTCACGAAACATAGAAATGAGATGCGATATCGCATTTTAAGAAGCATTAGAACCCTATGGCCTCGATGCGGAGACATCTGAAAACGCTATTTCCTAGCATGGAAGTGTCGCACTTACATTCTTTTGAAGTAAATACGAGGTATACATGACACTTCGCAATGAATATTATATCTTATCATGAAACATAGAAGAGAGAAGCTATATCGCGTTGTAAGAAGCATTAGAACTCTATGGCCTCGACGCGTAGACATCTGCAGACGTTATTTCCTAGCATGGAAGTGTCGCATTTACATTCTTTTGTAATGAATACGAGGTGTACATGACACTTCGCAATGAATATTATATCTTATCACGAAACATAGAAATGAGATGCGATATCTCGATTTAAGTAGCATTAGAATTCTATGGCCTCGATGCGGAGACACCTGCAATCGCTATTTCCTAGCATGGAAGTGTCGCACTTACATTCTTTTGGAGTGTGGACGAGGTATACATGGCACTTCGCTGTGAATATTATATCTTATCATGAATCATAGAACTGCGATGCGATCACGGGAATTAGGAAGCAATACAACTCTATTGCTTCGATACGTAGAGATCCGGAAACGCTATTTTCTAGCAAGCACGTGTGTCGTTTACATTCTTTTGAAGTGTGGACCAGGTATACGTAACACTTCGCAGTGAATATCATATCATATCATGAATCATAGGAATGGGATGCGATATCGCGATTTAAGAAGCATTAGAATTCTGCTGCTTCGATACGGAGACATCTGCAGTCGCTACTTCCTAGCAAGGAAGTGTCGCATTTACATTCTCTCGCACCGCCGAGTATACCTGTCGCGCTCGTACCGAGCACCAGTGTCTCACTCGCACCACCGAGTATACCTGTCTCGCCCGCACCAAGGACGGGCAGCCCTATCTCCCTCGCACCGAGGATTCCGTCCTGCAGGAAGACGTAGTCGCAGCCCATCACCTGAATGGGGTCTTTTCCAATTCCGGGAACAGGATCTGCTAGAACCTATATATTACTTCTAAGCTAGGACATACATACAATATCATGACGCATATATAAGAATTCCTAGATCTAAGTTACACTAAGTAAGATGCGTCCGGCCAGCGGCATGCGCCGCTAGCCCCACCACGAGCCGCGGGTCCCCACTCGCTGGACCACGCGCTCTCCGCCTCGAGACGCGAGTCCCCCACTCGCGGGACCGCGATCTCCCTACCACGAGCGTCCGCGACCGTAGCACCCCGCGAACCGAGGAGGTTAGAGACGCGTCTCCAGAGCACACACTCTGACTCGAGATCTCCTACCAAGGAGTCGAAACCTCTAGTTCTAGATCGTTAGCCACCTCAATGTGGGGTTCAGGCATCGTATTTCTATTTCCATTTTAACTTAGTCTTAGACTTAGAATAATTCCAGTTCTTGTATACTTTAAACCTAGAATATATTTTATTTTTACTTTTACAATATCCAAGTACAAGTTCTTTTAGCAAGTCTACTATTTCCACATCCATTAGTTTTATCAAGTGTTTATAATACTAGTTCTACTTTTAACACTACAGTTAACTACGAATTCTTCCACGGGTTCTTCCATACAACTGGGGTTGATCTTCGTCAAATTGAAGGAGTATAGAAATCGGCTTTGTGACGTTGAGACTGCAGCTTATCCTTCAGATCTTAGTGGAAAGTACAGAAAAACCTGGTGAATGAGTCGTGCTTCCGGTTTGCGAAGAACGAGACGTGCGAGAAGGAAGAATTTCATACGATCACTTGTGCGTGAATATTTGGAGGGCTTTCCGAGAGTCCTCGTATACCAGCGACCTGCCTTCGCACCAGCCCAGACGCCGCTTTCCGAAGCGACCGTCGACGCTTCCGATCCAGACACCACGACGCATCACGCCGATTCTGCCACATTCAGCATCATTGCTGAATTCCGACCGCCGTCCTCCTCTACGCTGGCGACTGATCGAGATTATCGTAGCAGCCAACAGAACGAAATCCGCTACGATCCCAGCGAAAGATCCTCCACGCCGTTTCTACGTACAAATCGAGAGAGAAGTCATCGAAAGGTAGGGCCATTCCCTTATTATCGCGAGTGTTTTCGCTAGTGTCGCGTCAACCGAAATTGTCGGACCCGGTCCTAACGCGTTCCCGCGGACCGAATTACCGAAAAATAGGCTCGTGTCGTAAAGCCTCCGGAGCAACGGAAAATAGTTTCACCGGACGTGATACCTGGTATTCACTTCAAGAGAATGTAAATGCTACAGTTCCTTGCGATTAAATAGCGCTTGCAGATGTCTACGTATCGCAGCAATGGAGTTCTAATGCTTCTTAAAACACGATATCGCGTCTCATTTCTATGCCTCATGATGAGATATATGATTCGTTGCGAAGTGTTATGTACTCCTCGTCTACACTTCTAATGAATGTAAATGCGGCTCTACCTTCTAATGCTTTTTAAATCGCGATATCGCATCTCATTTCTATGTTTTATGATAAGATATAATATTAATTGCGAAGTGTCTCGTATACTTCGTACTCACTTCTAAAAAATGTAAATGCGACACTTACATGCTAGGAAATAGCGATTGCAGATGTCTACGTATCGTAGCAACAGAATTCTAATGCTTCTTAAAACGCGATATAGCATCTCACTTCTATGCTTCATGGTAAGATATAATATTCAATGCGAAGTGTCACGTATACTTCGTACTCACTTCTAAAGAATGTATATGCGATACTCACATGCTAGGAAATAGCGTTTGCAGATGTCTACGTATCGAAGCAATAGAGTTCTAATGCTTCTTAAAACGCGATATCGCGTTTCATTTCTATACCTCATGATAAGATACAAGATTCATTGCGAAGTGTTATGTACTCCTCATCTACACTTCAAATGAATGTAAATGCGACACTTCCCTGCTATTAAATAGCGTTTGCAGATGCCTAAGTATCGGATAGAGTTCTAATGCTTTTTAAATCGCGATATCGTATCTCATTTCTATGTTTTATGATAAGATATAATATTCATTGCGAAGTGTCACGTATACTTCGTACTCACTTCTAAAGAATGTAAATGCGACACTTACGTGCTAGGAAATAGCGTTTGCAGAAGTCTACGTATCGTAGCAATAGAGTTCTAATGCTTCTCAAGACGCGATATCGCATCTCATTTCTATGTTTCGTGTCAAGATATAATATTCATTGCGAAGTGTCATGTATACCTTGTATTCACTTCAAATGTATGTAAACGCGACACTTCCTTGCTAGGTTTTAACGTTTGCAGATGTGTACGTATCGAGGCAATGGGGTTCTAATGCTTCTTAAAACGCGGTATCGCATCTCATTTCTATGTTTCATGATAGATATAGTATTCATTGCGAAATGTCATGTACACTTCGTATTCACTTCAATAGATTGTAAAGGCGACACTTCCTTCCTAGTAAATAGCGTTTCCGGATATCTACGTATCGTAGCAATAGGGTTCTAATACTGCTTAAAACACGATATCGCATCTCACTTCTATGTTTCATGATAAGGTATAATATTAATTGCGAAGTCTCATGTATAACTCCTATTCACTTCAAAAGAATGTAAGTGCGACGCTTCCTTGTTTGGAAGTAACGATTGCAGATGTCTACGTATCGAAACAATAGCGTTCTACTGCTTCTTAAAACGAGATGTCGCATCTCATTTCTATGTTTCATGATAAGATATAATTTTCATTGCGAAGTAGCATGTATACCTCGCTTACACTTCAAATGAATGTAAATGCGACACTTCCGTGCTAGGAAATAGCGTTTGCAGATGTCTACGTATCGAAGCAATAGAGTTTTAATGCTTCTTAAAACGAGATGTCGCATCTCATTTCACCGTTTTGTGATAAGATATAATATTCATTGCGAAGTTTCACTTATAGCTCGTATTCACTTCAAATGAATGTAAATGCGACACTTCCTTTCTAGGAAATAGCGTTTGCAGATGTCTACGTATCGTAGCAATAGAGTCCTTATGCTGCTTAAATCGCGATATCGCATCTCATTCCTTTGTTTCGTGATAAGTTATAATATTCATTGCAAAGTGTCATGTATACCTCGTATTCACATCAAAAGAATGTAAATGCGTCACTTCCTTGCTGGGAAATGGCGTTTGCAGATGTCTTCGTATCGTAGAAATAGAGTTCTGACACTTCTTAAAACGCGATATCGCATCTCATTTCTAAGTTTCATGATAAGACATAATATTGTTTGCGAAGTATCATGTATGCCTCCTATTCACTTCAAAAGAATGTAACTGCGACACTTCCTTGCTAGGAAATAGCGTTTGCAGATGTCTACGTATCGAAGCAATAGAGCTCTAATGCTTCTTAAAACACGATATCGCTTCTGATTTCTATGTTTCATGATAAGATCTATTATTCATTGCGAAGTGTCACTTATACCTCGTATTCACTTCAAATGAATGTAAATGCGACACTTGCTTCCTAGGAAATAGCGTTTGCAGATGTCTACGTATCGAGGCAAAAGTGCTCTAATAATTCTTAAAACGTGATATCGCATCTCATTTCTATGTTTCATGATAAGATATAATATCCATTCCGAAGTGTCCTGTATAACTCCTATTTACTTCAAAAGAATGTTAATGCGACACTTCCTTGCTAGGAAATACTGTTTGCAGAGTTCTATGCATCGTACCAATAGTTCCAATGCTTCTTAAAGCGGGATATCGCATCTCATTTCTATGTTTCATGTCAAGATATAATATTCATTGCGAAGTGTCTTGTATTTCCCGTATACACAGCTAAAGAATGTAAATGCGACACCTACTTGCTAGGTAATAACGTTTGGAAATGTCTACGTATCGAAGCAATAGAGTTCTAATGCTTCTTAGAACGCGATATCGCATCTCATTTTTATTTTTCATGATAAGATGTAGTATTCATTGTGCAATGTTATGTATACATCGCATTCACTTCAAAAGAATGTAAATCCAACACTTCCTTGCTTGGAAATAGCGTTTGCAGATGTCTCCGCATCGAGGCAATAGGGTTTTAATGCTTCTTAAAACGCGATATCGCATCAGCTCGCCAGTCTAATCCGTAGAACGGTGAGAGAGAAACGAGCGGGGGGGGGGGGGCGGGAGGTTCTACCATCGTGTATTTCACGCTCCTCGCAAATACAGCTATCGCAATGGTCCGTGTCGCGCTTCTCGCATGGGTGGTGATCTGCGGGCTAGTCTAACCGAAGCAGGGGGGGGGGGGGGGGGGGGTGTGTGAGCTGTGATCACGCCTTGTGACTTCACCACGTCACAGTACATACAAATTTGCGATTAAGTAGCTATGTGTTCAAATTCAATTCCGAATAATGCACTAAAAAGCATCCCAGATAACAAACGGCAAGATGGTAGCGACACCATGCCGGCACTATATTGCCACTTCCGAGGAGTGTCAGCTGATTCGTAGTCATCTGTGACCGGATTCGTTGACTAAAATGCCAGAACGTGTTACCAGCACGTTTTAGACAAGCGAATCGCGCAGAACCAGCACCATGGTGACACGCGTATCATCGCTCCATTCATGAATCTCCTCAGCAATGACGCAGGATCACATTTGGCAATGGGGAACCTGTGCTTTCATTCAAATTAGAACCGTTAGATGTCAGTAGATGTTCAGCATATGAGTATTGATAGACATTTTGATGGTCGTTTTCCTATATTTATAGTTATTGAGCCAGTCGTATATATTTCTCTCAATCCATCATAGACTAAAAATATTATTTATAAAAAAAATATTACTTATAAAATAAAAATTCATGCTGTTGCGTCCCTAACTTCGCCTTGTGTAATTTTTGAAATAACATGCTGTCATTGTATTTAATGTAACCCTCAATTGCATGAATTTGCAACAATAAATTGAAGAAAATATATATAAAATAAGTGTGTATATTTTTATGACAAAGTAATTATCGACTTTATGGAAAAAATCGCCCTATCGAGCTAGTTTATAGAAAATAATAAAATCGAGTTCTTATATCTTTGTTTTGTGCCGGTGTATCTATTTTGGAATCAAAATAAATAAATTGCACAGTTTAGTTATTTTTCATATTTGCTTATAATTTTTATGGAAACAGCTTCCCCATTAGTAAATGTTAGCCTACGCCACAACCACGCGTGTAGCTATGGTGAGCTGATAGTGTCATTGTCACGGCCGTGTTGCACGTGTGCTATATCTCGGTGCTTTAATAGTGCCGTGATACGAATGCCGCCCCAGTACTAACAGTATGCCACTTCGAAAGCTGAGTAGGAGCACTTTGTTAGCACAGTTCTGTCACGGAATTCGTTCCATCCGTTGTCATTGGCGTGCCAATCGCTGGCTGTTTGGGATATTGTAGTGCATGAGGCAGACTTGTTCCTTATCATCGTCAAGGAGATGGATTTTCACTCCTCCCTTTTTGAATTTTTTAAATTATTGTTTGGAATTTTTGCCGTTTCTGTATCTCTATGACCGCATTGTGGATTCAACTTATGTACGATCTTTTTGGTCTTCATCTTTTGTTACATGTAATATTATATATGTGATGCACGTTTGTTATGTAATGCTCCGATTTGTAAGCCTCAGATACTTTTATTCTTTGGTAAAGCAACTTATTCGATTAATATATATTTATTAGACATAGATATAAACAATTAGAAAAATGTTATTAAAACGCTATTAAATATGTTGTTGCAATTATATATTTAAGGTCTGAAGATGTAGATGCAATTAATGTCCGATATTTTACGTGATCCAATCGACGTATCAAGTGAGGCTATGAAATATAAAAATCTTTTATTATTCTTCGACCCCTTTACATGTTACATGAATGATAAGTTCTGCAAGACAAGAAGCCTGAATTAGTGAGATATCTAAGAACATAAGGATTTGTGAGTAACACATCTTTTCTCTTTGAAATATTTGCCTTTGCATAGAATAGAACGTATAGATATAATTACCTGTTTTGTATCCATTTCGGTCCAATTCTATTATAGCCTTTGAGCAGAAGTAATATTGATTATACTTGATTTTTGCAATAGTTCTTTAATTAACAGATTTTATTAACCTAGAATCATCATTTGACGGATGTATCAATCTACTTTGTAGCTCCATCAGTTTCTTTCTCTGCTCGCTACTTTCCATTTTCAGTTCCGTATACTTATCCTTTATCACCATCATATATGTTGCGTAAAATTACAATAACCTTTTGTCCTCAAATTTTGCGGATATTTCAATTAAATTTCCTTTGATTAAATAAACGGAAATTAAAAAACAGTGGCACGTACCATTTCTTGGAAACGTTGTATCGTAATTTGCATCTGATTGTTTTGAAAGGCACGCACTTTACTTAACGTTTGCAATGATTCGGTTAGCGAAGTAAAGTAATATTCTACTTTCGAACTTGTTGGCTCTTGTAATTCTAAGGCAAATATATTCATCTGTCGACGTCATCGTGAACATTGTTTTTTGGCAAAATTCCAGAAAAACAAATATACTATAAGTAAAATAATAAACATCATAATATTAAATTTAACTCTGTTCATCGTTGCCTTGTTGGACACATCCATAACAGTATACAGGGTGGGGCAGTAATAATTAGCACCTCAGATATCCACGAAACTATAAGTTTCATAGAAGTTTTTGCTAATATAAAATTGCATAGTACAAAGGGGCCATCCGTTGATGAAAATAGTTGTTTTGTAAGTGGAGTTATGTTGGACATATGAAGGTTACCTTCATTTTTTAAAATGAATTGGTATGTCCATTCTTCCGTAATACGATAGAGCATTTTAAAGCAAGTTTAACGATCTGTAACATAAAGGCATTGAAGGTTACAAAAAGTAAAGAGAGGCGATAATACTCGCGGTTTTGATAGTAAATGAAACATACGTATTGTAAACAGTGGTGGAAGGCGTAATACTTACCGTTTACTTCACTGTGAATAAACACTTTTCGAAGGGCATTTCAATAGTTTGCAGCATAAGTTAAACATGATAAGATTAGTATTGAAAAATCGGTTCGAATACGTTTGGTTAGGCTGTTCTTTGTGTCGGTCACTTCATAAGTACTGAGCTGCGGATTCCTGAGGACAGCTCACAAAATTGTTGAGCTATGGAAGATTATCATTGTGAATTTGAATCAAAAGGTAATTAAATTCCATTAGATTGTAAACAGATCTCAATGTTTCATTTTAGATAGTAAGATTAAATACTCTTTACAAAACTACAAGAATGGATACATACCTTTCTGTTATTATTATTTCATAAAGAATTATAATTGCAATTATATAGTTCATTACGATAAAAAATATTTCTCAGAAAATTCTAAATATTAAATAAAAGAATCAAGTAAAACATTTCTAATAATTACGAATATGAAAAATACTTGAACATTCCAGTAGAAAGATGTCTAAACAGGAGCTAGAAAAGTCAAACATTCAATTTCAATTCCAGAATTCATCTATAAGAGGTAAAATGTTTCGAAAGCTTTAATTACAGTCTTTAATGCAAGCAGTTGGGCAGTATTTCAATTTTTAAGAAAATTGATGAAAGTCAACCATTTTGAAGTGGTCAGAATCTTTGTCGTTTGAGCAATAAGTGAATAACAAATAACTGCATAAATTCCAGGCTTAAAAACTTACGGATTAAATCCTATGCAGACTCGTTTATGAGCGAGTTACTAAACAATAATCCACACTGAGTAATCATTTTAAAACTTAAACGATTACATCTCGCGAACTTTCAAAGATATCAGAAGCGTGAAAAGTATGTGGTTTATCAAAAACTCTTCTAAAAGAACGGACGAAGCCAAAAGAAACCTTTGTTGAAGTAAGCAAGTTCTAAAGTTCTAAGCAACGCGATGGCCCTTATCTGCCTATGTTTCATAGCAAGTAAGTTCTGAATTTCTATGAAATCCGATGGAATTTCTCACTACTAACGTTTCAAAGTAAGTTCTCAAAATCTCAGTTCTACGTTTAAAACTATGTATGTTCTATATATCTATGTAAAGTGATGGTTCCTATTAGTTGTGACGGAAACCTATATATAGTAAGTCAGGGAAGTTCGAAGGGGTTAATTATCTAAATGTTTTAAGGTGTAAAACGTACTTTAATCTAAAGCGATCTATCGTTCCAAGGTATCCGCTCACGTACAACTTTTCCTGGGCGCCAGCTGCTCAGAAAGTAGCAAAGGGATAGACTCCACGACCCCGGGAACCCTGGGGCGGAACAACCCTTGAAACTTCCAAATGGTCCTCCTCTCGACTACGCCTAGCCAAGTACACACACTCAGGTCGCGAGATACTGAAGTCACGGCATGTTTATTTATGGTCTCGACGTGGGTTTAACTAAGAAGGGCTACGGGAAACTACGCAACACGCCGCAAATTACCGGGTATCATAACTCGCTTCACGATATAAGATACAATATACAATATGCGACACAAGAAATGGGACGCTTTAGCGAATAAGCTCTCACGTTCTCTTCTTCAGGTTCCTTGAATTCGCTGGTGGTCCTCGGGTCTCCTGCATCCTCCTCGGGGCTCCTTGGTGGAGTTGGCTGTAGGCTTCGGTATTGTTCGAGTCCATCGATCGGCGATTTCCTCTTCTCGCCCCCTTGGGTGTCCCTGAGGGGATCCTCCTGATCATTTAAATTGCGTAGCGCCTCGCGCGCCGCGCTCCCATGGCCCACCTGCAGGGCCGCTGGACTTTTGACTTCTCTTTAGGGGGTTAAGGATGGTTGAGGACCTTCTCACATCCCAGAGCATTATAAAGCACAAAAGCAGATAAGCATAATGCGATGCATAGAGCTTTACAACCTTCTAACTTACTTTGAACTGTTTATATGAAATGCAATATTGAGGTGCATGAAGCATGACAAATTAAATGCTTCGGCACCTGGGCATCTAGAAACGCTATCCCCGGGCAAGAAAGTATAGGGTTCAAACTCAATTCATATGCAGAAGCAGATAAACATAACGCGATGCTATGAATATTACATCTTATCATGAAATATAGAAGTAAGATGCGCAGCCGCATTTTACGAAGCATTAGAACTCTATTGCTTCTAAACCTTCAGATATAGAAACGATATTCCGTAGCAAGGAAGTGATCCATTTACATTCATTTGAAGTGTAGAGGAGATATACATAACGCGTTGCATTGAAATTACATCTTATCATGTGACTTAGAATTGATATGCGATATCGCGTTTCATAAAGAGTTAGAAATCTATTGCTTCGATGCGGAGACATCTAGAAACGCAATTTCCTAGCAAGGAAATGTCGCACTTACATTCCATTGAAGTGAATACGAGGTATACATAACATTACACAATGAATATTATATCTTATTACGAAACATAGAAATGAAATTCGACATCTCGTTTTAAGAAGTATTAGAACTCTATTCTTACGATACGTGGTCATCTGGAAACGCTATTCCCTAGCAAGGAAGTGTCGCATTTACATTCTTGTGAAGTGAAATCGCGGTATACATGACACTTCGCAATGAATATTATATCATATCATGAAACATATAAATGAGTTGCGATATCGCGTTTTGAGATGAATTAGAACTCTATTGCTACGATACGTAGACATCTGCAAACGCTATTTCCTAGCATGGAAGTGTCGCATTTACATTCTTGTGATGTGAGTACGAGGTATACGTGACACTTTGCACTGAATATTATACCTTATCATGATACATAGAAGCGAGATGCGATACCGCGTTTTAAGAAGCCTTACAGCACTATTGCCTCGATACATAGATATCTGGAGACGCTATTTCCTAGCAAGCAAGTGTCGCATTTACATTCTTTTGAATTGAATAAGAGGTATACATGACACTTCGCAATGAATATTATATCTTAACACGAAACATAGGAATGAAATG